>NC_083232.1:11344730-11427073 GCF_032191835.1 Heteronotia binoei
AAATCCATCCAGTGAAAAATTCAATGTGTCAGTGGAGGAAGAAAAGAATAATAATGTCTGGTGGAGTTCCCCCCCCCGCCCCCCCGCAATAAACTCATTAGACAAATGACCACCGACGTTCAGGACAGCTTGTTCGGGAAAAACGGTGGCTAGGGACGATGGGATGTGGGAGAAAGTTCTAGTCTTTCTTTTACTTTGGCTTTATAATGGCACATCTCTCCGGGTCTTCTGATTTATGCCAAGGTCCCTGACAGAAAATGAGGCTCCTTTTTCAATCTTTTCGAAAGAACTTCCCTCAGAAGGCCAATTCACCTTTTCCGTAGCAGCACCTCACTGGTGGAATTCTCTTCCCCTTGAGGCTTGTACTTTCTTTTCCTTTAGGGCCAGGCTGAAATGTTTCACCTTAGAAAAGAGATGACTGGGGGGGGGGGGGGGAGAGATGGGAACATGGTAGAGCTGGGGTGTCAAACATGTGGCCCAAGGGCCAAATGAGGCCCCCGGAGGGCTCATATCAGGCCCCTGAGCAACTATTTCTTGTCTGCTTCCTTCTGCATAACAGCTTGCTTTGCAAGGCTTGCTCAATTGCACAGGAGCTACAGAGCAAAAACGCTTAGGAGCTACAAAGCCAGTTTGGTGAGGAGAGCCAGTTTGGTGTAGTGGTTAAGTGTGCGGACTCTTATCTGGGAGAATCGGGTTTGATTCCCCACTCCTCCACTTGCACCTGCTATCATGGCCTTGGGTCAGCCATAGCTCTGGCAGAAGTTGTCCTTGAAAGGGCAGCTGCTGTGAGAGCCCTCTCCAGCCCCACCCACCTCACAGGGTGTCTGTTGTGGGGGAGGAAGGGAAAGGAGATTGTGAGCCGCTCTGAGACTCTCCGGAGTGGAGGGCGGGATATAAATCCAGTATCTTCTTCTACCTCACAGGGTGTCTGTTGTGGGGGAGGAAGGGAAAGGAGATTGTGAGCCGCTCTGAGACTCTTCGGAGTGGAGGGCGGGATATAAATCCAATATCTTTATCTACCTCACAGGGTGTCTGTTGTGGGGGAGGAAGGGAAAGGAGATTGTGAGCCGCTCTGAGACTCTTCGGAGTGGAGGGCGAGATATAAATCCAATATCTTTATCTACCTCACAGGGTGTCTGTTGTGGAGGAGGAAGGGAAAGGAGATTGTGAGCCGCTCTGAGACTCTTCGGAGTGGAGGGCGGGATATAAATCCAATATCTTCATCTACCTCACAGGGTATCTGTTGTGGGAGGGGGAGGAAGATAAAGGAGATTGTGAGCCGCTCTGAGACTCTTCGGAGTGGAGGGTGGGATATAAATCCAATATCTTCATTTACCTCACAGGGTGTCTGTTGTGGGAGGGGGAGAAGGTAAAGGAGATTGTGAGCTGCTCTGAGACGCTTCGGAGTGGAGGGCGGGATATAAATCCAATATCTTTATCTACCTCACAGGGTGTCTGTTGTGGGGGAGGAAGGGAAAGGAGATTGTGAGCCGCTCTGAGACTCTTCAGAGTGGAGGGCGGGATATAAATCCAATATCTTTATCTACCTCACAGGGTGTCTGTTGTGGGGGAGGAAGGGAAAGGAGATTGTGAGCCGCTCTGAGACTCTTCGGAGTGGAGGGCGGGATATAAATCCAATATCTTCTTCTTCTTCCTCCCCCTCCTGGTCCCCTGGGGAAGGAGGGAAAGAGCCAGTGTAAAGCTTCCTTTGCTCATCTCCCTGGATCTCGTGGAAGAAACACAAAGAAAGCATCTTTAAGACCAACATGCTAATGTTTTAAGTATGTTTTAAGTTTTTTAAAAAACTCTCTCATCATATTTGTGTCCTTTGAAAAGTTTATATCTCTGCTACCTTATTTTAAATAGGTACACATATGGCCCAACCTAGCCCAGCCCAGCCCAGCCTGACAAGGTCTCATTTAGGTCAGATTCTCATAACCCGTGAGTTCGACACCCCTGGTTATAAAATTATACATGAGATGGAGAGATCTGACAAAGTAGTTGGTGCAAAAAGGATCTTGGGGTCTCATACACTGACCATGAGTCAGCAGTGTAATGCTGCGGCTAAAAAGGCAAATACAGTTTGGGGCTGCATCAACAGAAGTCTACTGTCCAGATCACATGAAGTGATGGTATCGCTTTCCTCTGCTCCGGTTAGACCTCACCTAGAGTATGGTGTTCAGTTTTGGGCACCACAATTTAAGAAAGATATAGGCAAGTTGGAACATACGCCGAGGAGGGCAATGAAGATAGTGAGAGGTCTGGAGACCAAGTTCTATGAGGAAAGGTTGAAGGAGCTGGGTATGTTTACCCTGGAGAGGAGATGACTGGGAGGTGATGCGATCCCCATCTTCAAGTTTGAAGGGTTGTCATATAGGGGATGGTGCGGGGTTGTTTCCTGTTGCCTGGACCAGAACCAGCTGGTTGAAATAAATCAAAAGAGTTTTCAACTAAACACGAGGAAGAACTTCCTGACAGAGCAGTTCCTCAGCGGAACAGGCTGCCTTGGGAGGTGGTGGTGGGCTCTCCTTCTTTGGAGGCTTTCAGTCTTGATGGCCATCGGACAGCAAAGCTGATCCTGTGAACTTGGGCAGATCATGAGAGGGCGGGCAGAAAGAGGTACTTGTGATTTTCCTGCATTGTGCAGGGGGTTGGACTAGATGACCCTCAAGATCCCTTCCATCTCTTTTTTTTTCTCCCTCTCCCAAAATACTAGAATATGAGGGCATCCGGTGAAACTGACGGGCAGTAGGTTCATGACGGACAAAAGGAAACACTGCTTTACACTGAGAGTGATTAAAATGTGGAATTTGCTGCCAGAGAATGTAGCGATGGCCACAGGAATAAAAAGTTTTCAAAGGGAATTAGGTAGATTCATGGAAGGGAGGTCAATCAATGGCTATTAGCCATGGTGATTAAATAGAGCCTCCCTGTTCAGATGCAGTGAGTCTCTGAATCCCAGAGCCAGGAGGCAACAACAGGGGAAGGCCTTAGCCACTGTGGTGTCTTGTTGGCTGCCCAGAGGAACTGGTTGGCCACTGTGTGGGACAGGATGCTGGACTAGATGGACCCTCATTGGTCTGATCCAGCAGGGCCCTTCTGATGTCCTTATGAGGTGAAGGCCTCAGCCTCCCTGCCCTGTTGTTGGACCTCCAGAGGAACTGGTTGGCCACTGTCTGAGACAGGAAGATGGACTAGATGGACCCTCACTGGTCTGATCCAGCAGGGCCCTTCTGATGTCCTTATTAGGTGAAGGCCTCAGCCTCCCTGCCCTGTTGTTGGCCCTCCAGAGGAACTGCTTGGGCACTGTGTGGGACAGGATGCTGGACTAGATGGACCATTGGTCTGATCCAGCAGGGCTCTTCTGATGCTCTTCTCAGGGGAAGGCCTAAGCCTCCCTGCCCTGTTGTTGGCCCTCCAGAGGAACTGTTTGGCCACTGTGTGAGACAGGATGCTGGACTAGATGGACCACTGCTCTGATCCAGCAGGGCCCTTCTGATGTCCTTATTAGGTGAAGGCCTCAGCCTCCCTGCCCTGTTGTTGGCCCTCCAGAGGAACTGCTTGGGCACTGTGTGGGACAGGATGCTGGACTAGATAGACCACTGGTCTGATCCAGCAGGGCTCTTCTGATGTTCTTATGAAGGCCTCGGCCTCCATGCCCTGTTGTTGGCCCTCCAAAGGAATTGATTGGCCACTCTGTGGGACGGGATGCTGGGCAAGATGGACCCTCACTGGTCTGATCCAGTGGGGCCCTTCTGATGTCATTATTAGGTGAAGGCCTCAGCCTCTCTGCCCTGTTGTTGGACCTCCAGAGGAACTGGTTGGCCACTGTGTGAGGCAGGATGATGGACTAGATGGACCACTGCTCTGATCCAGCAGGGCCCTTCTGATGCCCTTATTAGGTGAAGGCCTCAGCCTCTCTGCCCTGTTGTCAATTCTCCAGAGGAACTGCTTGGGCACTGTGTAGGACATGATGCTGGACTAGATGGACCACTGCTCTGATCCAGCAGGGTGCTTCTGATGTTCTTATGAAGGCCTTGGCCTCCATGCCCTGTTGTTGGCCCTCCAAAGGAATTGATTGGCCACTCTGTGGGACGGGGTGCTGGACAAGAGGGACCCTCATTGGTCTGACCCAGCAAGGCTGCTTCAGACCTAACACGGCTGCCCACCTGGATCTATCTTCCTCCTGGACATATTGCCAAGAAGCTCTGCTAGCACAGTTCAAATTGCCAAGAAGCTCTGCTAGCACAGTTGTCTGTATTTACATCTTTCCCTAGAGAAGGAGGCCTGTGATTGAGAAGCTTCAGCATGAAAACACGGCATCATCTTAAGAACACAAGAAGAGCCCTGCAGGATCAGACCAGTGAGGGTCCATCCGGTCCAGCAGCCCGTCTCACACAGTGGCCAACCAGTTCCCCTGGAGGGCCAACAACAGCGCAGAGAGGCCGAGGCCTTCCCCTGATGTTGCCTCCTGGCTCTGGGATTCAGAAACTTAGCGTCTCTGAACATGGAGGTTCCCCTCAGCCACCACGGCTAGTAGCAATTAATAGATTTATCCTCCATGAATCTATCTAATCCCCTTTTAAAATCGTTTATTCCTGTCACCATGGCTACATCCTGTTGGCAGGGTGCAAAGTCATATAGGCTGGCCTCCAAAGCTGCCATTTTCTGTGGGGGGGGGCTGTTCTCTGTGGTCTGGAGGTCACTAGTGACTCCTGGACCTCCCCAGGCCTTGCCTGGAGGTTGAGGTCGCAACGCAGAAAGTCCACAATGAAGAGACAAGCTCTATACATATCCAGTGTCCAAGAAGGCGCTGTATGGTTCCTTCAGTGAAAATGAAGTACGATGCTATTATGCCGGTATGATTCCTTCTGCAAACATACAGAGTGCTGTGTGACGTTGCGACACGCTTCCGGTTCCTTAGCGCGTTTCCGTAGCCTTCGTCTGACACGCTTATTTCCAATATCTGGAACATGTGGAATTCACTGCCACAGGCGGTGGCGGCGGCCACAAGCATAGCCACATTCAAGAGGGGTTTAGATAAAAATATGGAGCAGAGGTCCATCAGTGGCTATTAGCCACAGTGTGTGTGTGTATATGTATATGTATATATATAAATTTTTTGCCACTGTGTGACACAGAGTGTTGGACTGGATGGGCCATCGGCCTGATCTAACATGGCTTCTCTTATGTTCTTATGTGACACAGAGTGTTGGACTGGATGGGCCATTGGCCTGATCCAACATGGCTTCTCTTATGTGACACAGAGTGTTGGACTGGATGGGCCACTGGCCTGATCCAACATGGCTTCTCTTATGTTCTTATGTGACACAGAGTGTTGGACTGGATGGGCCATTGGCCTGATCCAACATGGCTTCTCTTATGTTCTTATGTGGCTCAGAGTGTTGGACTGGATGGGCCATCGGCCTGATCCAACATGGCTTCTCTTATGTTCTTAAGTGACACAGAGTGTTGGACTGGATGGGCCATTGGCCTGATCCAACATGGCTTCTCTTATGTTCTTATGTGACTCAGAGTGTTGGACTGGATGGGCCATCGGCCTGATCCAACATGGCTTCTCTTATGTTCTTATGTGACACAGAGTGTTGGACTGGATGGGCCATTGGCCTGATCCAACATGGCTTCTCTTATGTTCTTATGTGACTCAGAGTGTTGGACTGGATGGGCCACTGGCCTGATCCAACATGGCTTCTCTTATGTTCTTATGTGACACAGAGTGTTGGACTGGATGGGCCACTGGCCTGATCCAACATGGCTTCTCTTATGTTCTTATGTGACTCAGAGTGTTGGACTGGATGGGCCACTGGCCTGATCCAACATGGCTTCTCTTATGTTCTTATGTGACTCAGAGTGTTGGACTGGATGGGCTATCGGCCTGATCTAACATGGCTTCTCTTATGTTCTTATGTGACACAGAGTGTTGGACTGGATGGGCTATCGGCCTGATCCAACATGGCTTCTCTTATGTTCTTATGTGACTCAGAGTGTTGGACTGGATGGGCTATCGGCCTGATCTAACATGGCTTCTCTTATGTTCTTATGTGACACAGAGTGTTGGACTGGATGGGCTATCGGCCTGATCCAACATGGCTTCTCTTATGTTCTTATGTGACACAGAGTGTTGGACTGGAGGGGCCATTGGCCTGATCCAACATGGCTTCTCTTATGTTCTTATGTGACACAGAGTGTTGGACTGGATGGGCCACTGGCCTGATCCAACATGGCTTCTCTTATGTTCTTATGTGACTCAGAGTGTTGGACTGGATGGGCTATCGGCCTGATCTAACATGGCTTCTCTTATGTTCTTAACCAATGCTCAGTTAATCTTGCCTGGAGGTTGGCAACCCTCTCTGAAATGCTTGCTGAATGTCTGCCGCGCTTCACCGTGGCTTTGGGCCAGGAACTGCGTCTGGCATCCAAGAGGGGAACGTGTAGTGTTGTGTATACGAACTGATGTTGTTATATTGTAATGGTGTTCCTGCCTGACTGAACTTGGGAACTCGGGAACAAGGGGCGGGAGGATCCAAATCCGTGCTGCCCTGCTCCAATCACGGCCCCCCTGCTGGTTTGAATGGTCCAATGGCGTCCTTGCGTGGGAACCTTGATCCGTATATAACCCCGCTGGCCCAGCTCTGCAGTCTTTGAGTTCAGTCCTTGCCGTGCTGTACTTAATAAAAGAGCTATAATTGCTACCACCTTGCTTCTTCCTTGCGTTGAACCCACTATATTATATGTAGAATTATTCCAGTGTTGGTTTTGCACAGTTTACTTTACACACCGCCCTGGGAGGAAGTTCACTCTGCTACCCGCTTGGGTTGAAGACAGAAGAAGTTATTCAGACTTAATGTTTTAGGCTGGCTTATCGCGTGGGCGTCCTTGTCCTTCTTTCACTAATGGAGTTTGTTTTTTTGTTCCCCTCAGGAAACGCGTATCGGGAGTGCCTGAGTAATGGGACTTGGGCCATCAAGGTGAATTACTCCCAGTGTGAGCCGATTCTGGATGATGAGGTCGGTATTTCTTCTCCGCATGCCTTTTTTCTTTTGCCTGCCAAGTTCTGCAAATCTCAAAAGGAGATCATTTGGCTCCTTCCCGGCATGTCGAACATGCTGGCATGTTCATTTCATGACTTGCTGGCGGGCCATTGCATTGCAGTGTTGTGTTCAAGTTCTGCTCTCCATAGCTCCTCCTCGACTTGCTGAAAAATAGAGCTAAATAGGGATAAAAAGAGGGAAGGCTGCCGTTGCCTGCTCTAGGCGGAGGAATACCTCGAGATTTTTTTGGGGGGGGGGGCGAGGCTGGAGGGGGAGGGGCTTGAAAAGGGGAGGGATCTCAGCAGGGCTCAAAAATATCATTGACTCCGCCCTCTAAAGCAGAGGTGCCAATCTAGCTTAACGCATAGAATAAACGTCAGATGTTTGAGAGCCGCAAGAGAAGAACGTCAGATATTTGAGGACCACTAGACAGGAAGGAAGGAAGGAAGGAAGGAAAGAAGGAAGGAAGGAGGGAAGGAAGGAAGGAAGGAAGGAAGGAAGGAAGGAAGGAAGGAAGGAAGGAAGGAAGGAAGGAAGGAAGGAAGGAAGGAAGGAAGGAAGGAATTCACTGCCACAGGAGGTGGTGGCAGCTACAAGCATAGCCAGCTTCAAGAGGTGATTGGATAAATACATGGAGCAGAGGTCCATCAGTGGCCGTTAGCCACAGTGTATTGTTGGAACTCTCTGTCTGGAGCAAGTGATGCTCTGTATCCTTGGTGCTTGGAAGGGGCAACAGGGTGAGGGCTTCTGGTGTCCTGGCCCCACTGATGGACCTCCTGATGGCACCTAGGTTTTTTGGCCACTGTGTGACACAGAGTGTTGGACTGGATAGGCCATTGGCCTTGATCCCACATGGCTTCTCTTATGTTCTTAAGGAGAGGAAATAGATGGAGGGGAGGGAGAGGTGGAAAGCAAGCAACTTTATTTGCATTCTCTAAGCTGCTAGCTGACCTGGCTTGGAGAAGTGATGTAAAGAGACATGCTTTCTCCAAGCCAACCAATGGGGTGGTGGGGTCTTCGAGAGCCACACAATATTTGTGAACGAGCCACGTGTGACTCCCAAGCCACAGTTTGGCCACCCCTGCCTTACAGCAAGCCCCTTATGCTCACCCTCCCACTTCCGCCATCTGTCATGCCTTAACACTGGGACAGTATACAGGGGCAGAATCCGCAGCCTCTGTCATCTGGCAATAAAAATAATGACTGGTTGCTCACAGACTGAATCAGAGCGCTGGATGAGCCGGTTTCAGCCCACAGGCCGTATGTTTGACACCCCTGGGTTGAAGCTTCCCCCACCCCCCACACCTTTTCCTCCTTGATGATGCTAGCCTGACAGCTCAATTTGCAAAAAGGAAAAAAACAAAGTGAACCCAGAAGGAATTCGTCGAAATGACAGAGACCTAAGTTGAGAACGGAAGCTGGCTGTGGTAGGAGACGCCTTACAGCTCAGTAGTCTCCGGAGATGATGTGGCGTAGTGTTTGAGGGCCGGAGAAGAAGAAGATGAAGTAGATGAAGAAGAAGAAGAACGTAGATTTATACCGCGCCCTTCTCTCTGAATCAGAGTCTCAGAGTGACTTACAATCTCCTATATCTTCTCCCCCCACAACGGACACCCTGTGAGGTGCGTGGGGCTGAGAGAGCTCTCACAGCAGCTGCCCTTTCAAGGACAGCTCTGCGAGAGCTATGGCTAATCCAAGGCCATTCCAGCAGCTCCAAGTGGAGGAGTGGGGTATCGATCCCGGTTCTCCCAGATAAGAGTCTGCACACTTAACCACTACAGCAAATTGGCTCTCTTGATGGAAGGTGTTCCATCAAGAAATGAAGTTCTGGGACCGCGATGCAAACTGAAAACTTAGGGTACCCAATGAAGACCGATTCCCCACTCACCTTGTTCCGCCCTCCATTCAGAGTCTCAGAGGGGCTCACAATTTCTTTATCTTCCTCCCCCGCAACAGACATCCTGTGAGGTGGGTGGGGCTGGAGAGGGCTCTCACAGCAGCTGCCCTTTCAAGGACAGAGTCTCAGTACAGCTCACAATCTCCTTTACCTTCCTCCCCCACAACAGACACCCTGTGAGGTGGGTGGGGCTGAGAGGGCTCTCACAGCAGCTGCCCTTTCAAGGACAACCTCTGCCAGAGCTATGGCTGACCCAAGGCCATTCCAGCAGGTGCAAGTGAAGGAGTGGGGAATCAAACCCGGTTCTCCCAGATAAGAGTCCGCACACTTAACCACTACACCAAACTGGCTCTCCAGAGTCTCAGAGCACCACACAATCTCATATGAACATATGAACATATGAAGCTGCCTTATACTGAATCAGACCCTCGGTCCATCAAAGTCAGTATTGTCTTCTCAGACTGGCAGCGGCTCTCCAGGGTCTCAAGCTGAGGTTTTTCACACCTATTTGCCTGGACCCTTTTTTGGAGATGCCAGGGATTGAACCTGGGACGTTCTGCTTCCCAAGCAGATGCTCTACCACTGAGCCACTGTCCCTCCCATCTCCTTTCCCTTCCTCCCCCACAACAGACACCCTGTGAGGTGGGTGGGGCTGAGAGAGCTCTCACAGCAGCTATGGCTGACCCAAGGCCATTCCAGCAGGTGCAAGTGGAGGAGTGGGGAATCAAACCCGGTTCTCCCAGATAAGAGTCCGCACACTTCACCACTACACCAAACTGCGGCAGGGAGGGATGGGATGTCCCAGTGTGCTGTGAAGCTGGCTGACTCCCTTTGTCCAGTCTCTTTCTCTCTCAAATAAGCACATCGTACTCTCTCTCTCAACTGGCCTGTCTTACAGATAAAATTGCCAAGCAATACCGGGGAATCAGCAGTAGGGCTCTGGGCAGGGGTGTGGGGGCAGGGAGGGACAAGTGACATATGCAGCTGAAGGAATCACTGGAAACATAGAGTTCCCAGCAATTTCTATGGGTAGCTCTAGGAATGAATGGGAAGGGACAACTGGTAGCTCTAGGAATGACTGGGAACTCTATGGCAGCTGGAAACAGAAGTGAGGGGGCAGGGAATCACAATTGCAGATTTTTTTAAAAACTTAAAACATGCTTAAAACATTAGCACTCATTGGTCTTAAAGGTGCTTTCTTTGTATTTCTCCCATGGGATCCAGGGAACTGGGCAAAGGAAGCTCTGGCTCTTTCCTTCCTCCCCCAGAGGACCAGGAGGGGGGAGGAGCCTCAGCCAAGAGAAGGAAGAGAGGCTTGGCTCAGGAGCTCTGCTGTGTGATTGAGAGAGCCTGACAAAGCAAGCTGTCCCTCCCTCCCTTCCTCCCCAAGAGAGGAGTCTCAGCCAATAGAGAAAACAGAGGCTTTCCTCTTGTGTGATTGAGCAAGCCTTGCAAAGCAAGCTGTTATGCAGAAGGAAGCAAGAGAGAGAGAGAGAAGAAAGCAGACAAGAGCCAGTTGTTCAGGGGCCTGATAGAAGCCTTCCAGGGGCCTGATTCGGCCCCTGGGCCATATGTTTGACACCCTTGGTTTAGATCTCCCCCAAGGCCCTTATCTGTAGGATAACAATAAAGGTAACATGCTCACCAGTAAGACAAATTCAGTGGAAGAAACTTAATGTACCATCTTTGGGGACAAACCCTGGCATTCTAAGAGGAGCCTTCGTTCCCTTTGCCTGGTTTTTCGGCCCCTCTTCTCAACATGGCAACAACACCGGTCAAAGAGTTTTTCCACCACCACCAGAGGATTGCCCATGGTGTTCTGTTGCTTCTTAAGCTTTGTGTAGCAGGAGAGCCCCGTGGTGTCTTTAGCCTGGAAAAGACACAAATTCTGAATCATGTGAAGCTGTTAAGCTGTGTAACATTGTTAATCAGGACCCCAAAAGGAAACTATATACAAACTTGTTTTTGAAAGTGTTTGGGATGAGTATATGAAGTAGAATTTTTCTGGAAAGAAATATACCTTACCTGAGGAAGGACCGCGGACTGAAATGTGCTTTAACATCCAGAAACCACGTAGTGGAGAATTATAACGTTTTTTGAGGCTGCTTTTCAAGAATATATTCCTCTGAAGACAACAGGGGACGATATTACAAGACTGCTTGAGAGAAGAGACCGCGTGGTTGGAAGGGCTTCGTTGCATATAGGGTTTGTATAATAGGAATTGTGTCAGTATTTGTTGAATATAATTTTTGTACAATATATTTTTGTAGCGTCATTGAACACAGTTGTTTCGGGGTTTTGCATTTCAGCAAGGTACAACCTGAACCGGCACCAAAAATGGTCCCTGAAGCCCTTGGGGTTTACGAGGCATTCACGGTTTCATTTGCGAGGTTCTTTCCAGGCTTACCGAAGTGCTCGATAAATGTTAAAGGAGAAGGAATATTCCCCAAATGCATCACGATTCAAATACCCTAAAAGAAAGGCTGTGTTTATGACCAGCCGTTCCCTCTTAATCCCGGTCTTGATTAAAGCTCAAATTTGTTCCCTTCAAATGACCTTTTATTGCTATTTCTTATTGCCCATTTATTAATCTCAGCGGGCTTCCGGGCTGACCTATCCGTAAACGTAAAATAAAAGTCTGGGTTTATTTATGGTTCTCCCCCCCCCCTCCACCCCACCCAAAGTCTTCTCTTATTAAATTTTGACATCTGCAGTTGGTCCTTCCTGCATCCAGAATAAAAGAACCTCTTCTCTTCTAGGATGCGCTGAGAGCCAGGGTGGTGTAGTGGTTAGAGCAGGGGCGCCAGACTCATTTGCTATGAGGGCCGTTTCTGATATAAATGAGATCTTGGTGGGCCGGGCCATGTCGAGTTGGGCCATGTATACCAATTTAAGATTAGGTAGCAAAGATGTAAGGAAGGCCAAGTGCGGAAGAAGAGATGCTTTTGAGCTGTGGTGCTGGAGAAGACTCTTGAGAGTCCCTTGAACTGCAAGAAGATCCAGTCAATCAGACCTCAGGGAAATCGACCCACACTGTTCCCTGGAAGGTCAGATGCTGAAGCTGAAGCTCAAATACTTTGGCCACCCAATGAGAAGGGAGCACTCCCTGGAGAAGACCCTGATGCTGGGAAAGACAGAAAGCAAAAGAAGAAAAAGACAAAAGAGGAGATGGCTGGACAGTGTTACTGATGTAACAAACATGAATTTGAGCAGACTTTGGAGGATGGTAGAAGACAGGAGGGCCTGGCGTGACTTTGTCCGTGGGGTCGCAAAGAGTCGGACTCGACTGTGCAGCTGAACAACAACAAAGCAGAAATGTAAACTTTATAAAGGGCACAGACAAACACAATTGAATTTTAAAAACCCTTAAAACATTCTTAAAATGTTAGCACCCATTGGTCTTAAAGGTGCTTTCTTTGTTTTTCTCCCATGGGATCCAGGGAACAGGGCAAAGGAAGCTCTGGCTCTTTCCTTCCTTCCCCAGGAGACTGGGGGGTGGGGGGGGTGGGCTCAGCTGATAGAAGGAAGAGAGGCTTGGCTCAGTAGCTCTGTTGTCCGATTGAGAGAGCCTGGAAAAACGAGCTCTGCCTTACCCCCTTCCTCCCCAAGGGAGGCGCCTCAGCCAATGGAGAAAATAGAGGTTTTGCACTGTAGCTCCTGTGTGATTGAGTAAACCTTGCAAAGCAAGCTGTGTTGCAGAAGGAAGCAAGAGAGAGAGAGAAGGAAGCAGATGACAGCCAGTTGCTCGGGGGCCTCATTCAGCCCCCAGACCACATGTCTGACACCCTGCTCTTGTCTCCCCACAACTGGAACCATCGCTAAGGCCCCCAACCCCCTAAAGCAATTTTTCGATTGGCTCGGAAACATTTCCATTTTATTTACAAAATGCAGAACCAAAGACCTTTCCAGAAGACTGTTCGGTAAGCACCGAACGCATCGCCCTTGCTTTCCCGTCTCATTTTTAACTTTTATGCAGAACGGTAATTAAACACACATTAGAAAAAGGAAATCAACAATTAACTGTGAATTAAAATTGTAATTACCTATCCAAGGCCTGGCAGAAGGGTGTCATGCGAGTGCAGCTTCCCCTGGCAATGCACCCCTTGAGGGTGACTTGCACTTTCTAGAATTATCAGTGCATTTCCTGAGGGGACTGGGTTGCCTTGCCGCAGAGAGAGACGGAGGACATAGCGGCTAAGAGACTTGAGTTGGGGTTAGCAAAGATCCGTTTGGATCTTGTGTCTGCTGTGAAGTCCGTTGGTGGCCTTAGATGAGGCATTGAAGCCCCTCCATTGGCAATACAAGGCACAATTCTGTCATCCTGCATTACTAGGTCGTCGTGAGGGTTAGTGTGAGAATAGATGTGAAATGCTTCCTCGTGTATGCTAACTATAGGCAGGGCTTTTTTTCCTAGAAAAAGGCCAGCTGGTTCTTGTTTGCATAGTAGGTCACACCCTCGATGTCACCATTGTTTCACACAGGGCTTTTTCATGGGAAAAGGCCAGCAGGAACTCATTTGCATATTAGGTCACACCATTTTTCACAGAGGGCTTTTTTGTAGGAAAAAAGCCCAGCAAGAACTCATTTGCCTATTAGGTCACACCCCCTGGTGCCACCATTTCCCGCAGATGACTTTTTTTAAGGGAAAAAGCCCAGCAAGAACTCATTTGCCTATTAGGTCACACCCCCTGGTGCCACTATTTTCCACAGATGACTTTTTTTTAGGAAAAGAGCCCAGCTGGTACTCATTTGCCTATTAGGCCACACCCCCTGGTGCCACCATTTTCCGCAGAGGGCTTTTTTTTAAAGAAAAAAGCCCAGCAGGAACTCATTTGCCTATTAGGCCACACCCCCTGGTGCCACCATTTTTCGCAGAGGGCTTTTTTAAAAGAAAAAAGCCCAGATGGTACTCATTTGCCTGTTAGGCCACACCCCCTGGTGCCACCATTTTTCGCAGAGGGCTTTTTTAAAGGAAAAAAGCCCAGCAGGAACTCATTTGCCTATTAGGCCACACCCCCTCACACCAAGCCAGCTGGAACTGTGTTCCTGCCCCCCCCCCAAAAGCCCAGGTTTTGGGTCATGCAAGCAGAAACTCGCAGGTGGGGCATTGGTTGGCACCGAAATGAAATTATAGAAAAGTTTAATACTCATCAGAGTTCTGCTTCTGACAATTAAGTCGGCACTGCTCGAAGGTGTAATGTAGCCCAGGGTCTAAGGGATTAAGCTTCCATTCAGAAGGTTCTCAGTTCAAATTTCACATATCCCACAAAATCCTTACCTTAGCTGCTTTGGGTCCTTTTATTCGGGGTGGGGTGGGGTGTGTGTGGAATTGGGATGAAATTGTTTTACATTGAAATACATCAGTTGTGGTGTAGTCCTAAGTAGAGTTAAAGGATAGTGCTGCAAGGAGCCAAACCTTTCAGCCTCAGCCCTCCCTCCAGTGCCCCCAGGCATGAGGAGAATCAGAGGGCGGCGTGGCTTTTCATAAGAACAAAAGCGTAGCCATGTTGGATCAGGCCAATGGCCCATCCAGTCACACACATCGGCCAAAACCCAGGTGCCAGGAGGTCCATCAGCGGGGCCAGAACTCCAAAAGCCCTCCCACTGTTGCCCCTCAAGCACCAAGAAGATAGAGCATCACTGCCCCAGACAGACCATTCCATCTATAACGTGTGGCTAAGAACATCAGAGAAGCCATGTTTGATCAGGCCAATTGCCCATCCACTCCAACACTCTGTGTCACACAGTGGCCAAAAAACCCAGGTGCCATCAGGAGGTCCATCAGTGGGGCCAGAACTCCAGAAGCCCCCCACACACACTGTTGCCCCCCCCCCAAACACCAAGAATCCAGAGTGTCGCTGCCCCGGATAGAGTGTTTCATTTATAAGTTTTCCTCCTGTTCTGCCCTGCTGTAGTGTTGCGAATGCTCCTTCTCCTTTTAAAACTGTAGGAGTCCCCTTTTCCCACACTGACCACTGCTTCTTGGAATGCCTTTTGGAACATGAGCAAACCTAGTCCGATTTCCCACTCGCCTTATGCCGCTCTGACGCTCCTCTTCTCAGCGGGGTTTCCCTCTGATTTTGCACTATCTGCCCCGGCGCTTCAACTAGCGTCAGCTTTTTCATGCAGCAAACAGAAACCTCTAAAAACCAGTTTCTGTTTGCTGTATGAAAAAACTGACGCTAGTTGAAGCCCCGGGGCAGATAGTGTGAAATAAGAGGGAAGCCCCACTGGAAGAGGAGCATCAGAGTGGCGTACGGCGAGTGGGAAATCTGCCCTAGTTCTTCTGGAAGGAGCCAATTCCTGATACAGCAGCAACATTCAAGAAAAAGTATAACTCTTATTGATATAATTAATCTCATTTGTTTTAAGCATCACATATGGAAATTTCTCTTCCTTCCTTCCTTCCTTCCTTCCTTCCTTCCTTCCTTCCTTCCTTCCTTTCTTCCTTTTTCCTTCCTTCTTTCTTTCTTTCTTTCTTTCTTCCTTCCCTCCCTCCCTCCCTCCTTCCTTCCTTCCTTCCTTCCTTCCTTCCTTCCTTCCTTCCTTCCTTCCTTCTTTCTTTCTTTCTTTCTTTCTTTCTTTCTTCTTTCCTTCCTTTCTTTCTTCCTCCTTCCTTCTTTCTTTCTTTTTTCCTTCTTCCTTCCTTCCTTCCATCCTTCCTTCCCCTCTCTCTCTCTCTCTCTCTCTCTCTTTCTTTCTTTCTTTCTCCTTCCTTCCTTCTTCCTTCCTTCCTTCCCTCCCTCCCTCCTTCCTTCTTTCTTTCTTTCTTTCTTCTTTCCTTCCTTTCTTTCTTCCTCCTTCCTTCCTTCCTTCTTTCTTTCTTTCTTTTTTCCTTCTTCCTTCCTTCCTTCCATCCTTCCTTTCCCCCTCTCTCTCTCTCTCTCTCTTTCTTTCTTTCTTTCTTTCTTTCTTTCTTTCTTTCTTTCTTTCTTTCTTTCTTTCTTTCTTTCTTTCTTTCTCCTTCCTTCTTTCTTTCTTCCTTCCTTCCTTCCCTCCCTCCCTCCCTCCTTCCTTCCTTCCTTCCTTCCTTCCTTCCTTCTTTCTTTCTTTCTTTCTTCTTTCCTTCCTTTCTTTCTTCCTCCTTCCTTCCTTCTTTCTTTCTTTCTTTTTTCCTTCTTCCTTCCTTCCTTCCATCCTTCCTTCCCCCTCTTTCTTTCTTTCTTTCTTTCTCTCTCTCTCTCTCTCTCTCTCTCTTTCTTTCTTTCTTTCTTTCTTTCTTCCTTCCTTCTTTCTTTCTTTCTTTCTTTCTCCTTCTTTCCTTCCTTCCTTCCTTCCTTCTTTCTTTCTTTCTTTCTTTCTTTCTTTCTTTCTTTCTTTCTTTCTTTCTTTCTTTCTTTCTTTCTTCTTCTCCTTCCTTCCTTCTTCCTTCCTTCCTTCCTTCCCTCCCTCCCTCCTTCCTTCTTCTTCTTTCTTTCTTTCTTTCTTTCTTTCTTTCTTTCTTCCTCCTTCCTTCCTTCCTTCCTTCCTTCCTTCCTTCCTTCCTTCCTTCCTTCCTTCCTTCCTTCTTTATGCCTCTAACCATCTCTGTTTCCACTTCCTGGACAGTGGAAGCCAGCGGATCTATAAATGCCGAACCCTTGAGCCTGTTAACGATTGCATAAATTCGCTGAGCGTCAACTGCCACTTCCTAACCCAATTAGCTGTCCCCTCATGCCTCTGCTTATAGATTCGAGATGACCTGATTGTGTTACTCCCCCCCCCCCTTCTCTCTTTGCGACCTCCAGACGAAGCCCATTTTCCATTACAAGGTTGCTCTGATCATCAACTACCTGGGGCACTGCATCTCCGTGGGCGCACTCGTTGTGGCCTTTCTGCTCTTCTTGTGTTTGAGGTGAGTCCGTCCATCTTTTGTTACATTAATTGCTTCAGAGGGGTAGCTCATTGCCCTGTTTTGGAACAAGACCCTCTTGCTCAACCACATCCAAGTTCAGTGAGCCTTCTCAAGAGCCTTGAGAGCCAGTTTGGTGTAGTGGTTAAGTGCGTGGACTCTTCTCTGGGAGAACCGGATTTGTTTCCCCACTCCTCCACTTGCACCTGCTGGAATGGCTTTGTGTCGGCCATAGCTCTAGCAAAGTTGTCCTTGAAAGGGCAGCTTCTGTCAGAGCTCTCTCAGCCCCACCTACCTCACAGGGTGTCCGTTGCGGGGGAGGAAGATAAAGGAGATTGTGAGCCGCTCTGAGATTCGGAGTGGGGGGGGGGCGGGATATAAATCCAATGTCTTCTTCTTCTGCTTCAACAAGAGCAAAGGATAGTGAGGAAAGGGAAAAATATCTCTCCTAGCTTTTGTGTACTGGTGACTCAAGGCCTGCTGTTTTCGTGCACCCAAACTGGGCCAAGGCATGGAGTCCGGTCCAGCATCCACAGAAGCTTATTTTCCCTGGTAAGAGCCAGTTTTGAACAGCGAAACTGAGAGGAGGTTGAGGAGTTAAAGCCCTCTCTCCCTTTCCTGCACAGCTCCAAAGCAAACCAAGGCTGCTAGAGATGTACAGACTGTTGTCTTTGGGACAGAGCTTTTGCCGCTTGCCCCGCTCCCCTTTCCCTTCCTCGTATATTACTTTATAGCTTACAGGTCTTGAATTTGATTGAGTCCCCAGCTTGCTGGAGGTAAAGCATAGGTGACTGGGGAAGGCAATGGCAAACCGCTTCGTAGCAACAAAAAAGTCTGCCAAGAAAACGTCGTGATTTGACATCCCCCCCGTGGGTTGGTGATGACTCGTGCTTTTTATTGCTTTCTCGTAAGGGCAAAACTGTCTTTGGACATTATAGATTGATTGATTGATTGATTTAATAGAAAAGCTTTATTGGTATAAGGTTCAGGGTACAAAGGTGGTAGTACATCAGCAGATGCATAGCATATACCAATATATAGCGAGGAAGTGGAGACATACGATGTTAACCATTAAAAAACTAATTACAACAGTAGTTGGCATGACATTAATATAGCATGGTGTGAGTCATTAGGGTTTCTGCTGTCTTTTGAGACTTTATCAATAAAGGGACGCCATTTACACACAAAGTCTGAGGAAGCGGTCTGGGAGGAGCAACGAGGATCTAAGTCATAGGTGAGCTTATCTAAGACAAAATAATCCCATAGTTTCAGCCTCCATGCCTGTCTCGAGGGAGGAGCTTGTTGCTTCCAAACCAGGGCAATTGCAAATTTAGCTGCCACGAGCATATGTGAAATTAGTTCCTCCGCGTGCTCAGGAATGCGTGAGGTGCCTACAAGGTTCAGGAGAGCGTACTCCGGCGTGAAAGGTGGGGAGTGTGAGGTGAGGGCATGTACTTATAGATTTATACAATTAAAATAACTACATATAACGAAGCATATGGGTCTACAGAGGCACAGACAGGCAGGCAAGAAGAATTCCCGGCTGCACGGTGGCACCTCTGCACATGCCGTGTTTCTTCTCTGCACGCGTTTTAGCCATATCAGCATCTTTCCTTCCCAAGGGTGAGGCCAGCAAGTGTAGCCATCCTCCCTTGACTATGTGTACGTTAGATGTTATTTTGAACACTGAAACGGTATTCAGTATACAATAACAGAGGACCACAGACAATAATAGATACCCAACATTATCCATGACAACTCTGCAGATTGAAGGAGAATTAATTTGGTATTGAGAGAAGTGTGACGACGCAATGCATATATGATAGAAGAAGAAGAAGAAGATATTGGATTTATATCCCGCCCTCCACTCCGAAGAGTCTCAGAGCGGCTCACAATCTCCTTTACCTCCTCCCCCCCCCCAACAACAGACACCCTGTGAGGTAGATGAAGATATTGGATTTATATCCCGCCCTCCACTCCGAAGAGTCTCAGAGCGGCTCACAATCTCCTTTACCTTCCCCCCCCCACAACAGACACCTTGTGAGGTAGAAGAAGATATTGGATTTATATCCCGCCCTCCACTCCGAAGAGTCTCAGAGCGGCTCACAATCTCCTTTACCTCCTCCCCCCCCCCCCAACAACAGACACCCTGTGAGGTAGATGAAGATATTGGATTTATATCCCGCCCTCCACTCCGAAGAGTCTCAGAGCAGCTCACAATCTCCTTTACCTTCCTCCCCCACAACAAACACCCTGTGAGGTGGGTGGGGCTGGAGAGGGCTCTCACAGCAGCTGCCCTTTCAAGGACAACTCCTGCCAGAGCTATGGCTGACCCAAGGCCATGCTAGCAGGTGCAAGTGGAGGAGTGGGGAATCAAACCCGGTTCTCCCAGATAAGAGTCCGCACACTTCAACCACTACACCAAACTGGCTCTCCAGATAGACAACAACATCATAAAGAGTTCAGAGTCCTGTAAACATGAATCGTTCGAGCATCCGTTCAAGCAAACAGCATAGTTCTGCAACACTCCCGGGACAATACGATGCTACCCATCAGGAGGGGTAACTTGAAATCCACATATCCGAGGAATTAAGCATCCCAGTATCCAAGAAGAATCAAGTAGTCAGGAATTCAACAAGATCCAGCTCCCAGTTCATGCCGACATTTTGATATTCTTCATCAACAAAATCTCATTGTAGGATTACAATTAGAAAAATTTCCAAAGGAAGATAGGACTCTAATTTGGTACTTGCTATCAGCTGCTAGGACATTGTATGCGCAGCTTTGGAAGCAAGAAAAAATACCTGAGAAATGGGACTGGATTATGAAAGTTTTATCGTGGAGTGAAATGGACAAACTAACTAGAACACTAAGAGACTATGATTTGGAGATATTCAAAAAGGAGTGGAAGAAATTTAAAGGATATATGGAGAAAGAGTGGAATGTAAAAAGACATTGGACAATTTTTTAGCATCAATGAGGGGAAAAATATATATATATTGAATTTTGATCAGTTAATAGTACCTTTAGTATTGAACTTGAATCTATAACTTCGAGGAAGTCAACATTGGAGGGAGGGGGGATTGAAATGCCATATGGGTTAGTACTGAAATAATTAAGAAATAATTAAGATTTGTAACCATATGCTATCAATAAATTGTTAAAACACAACAAAATCTCATTGTAATCCATCAACAAAATTTTGATAGTCTTCATCAACAAAATCTCATTATAATCGGCCTCCCAGGATCTTCTGATAGTCCCCAGCCCAAGAGATGCCCATCTTGCCTCTACCAGGGTCAGGACGTTTTTAGTCCTGGCCCCAAACTGGTGGAATCAGCTCCCTATGGAGATCCAGGTCCTACCTGGCTTGCTGGCCTTTCGTACGGCCTGTAAAATGGAGCTGTTCCGCCAGGTCTTTGGATGAGGCAGCGGGCATCTATCTATTAGATCGGTTTGGCCTCCCCCTACAGCCTACTGCACTACTGTATTGTGGCACTAGTTTTGTGCTATGCCATCTAGCTTTATATTATCTGCTGAATTAACTTGTTGCACTTTACCGAATGTTGAAGCTGATTTTGTTATGATTTTATTGTGATTTTACCTCTAATTGTTGTACTCTGCTCTGAGCTCCCCAAATGCACCTATCGAGGTCCCAATTAACAAAGTTTAAAAAGACAGATATTCAGCAACGCTTTATCCAGTTGTCTATAAAGATGCGTATTATGTATTCACATTTCTTTCAATACCTAATTAATTATCGCTCAATTTGTAGTTTGTTTATTTATTTAATAATTTCCTCGTGTTGATGCCACAGTCATTGTTGTGGCTGGAATGGTATTCAGGTCGTTACCAGATCGACCTGAGATGTTTAAAGAGTGATGCCAAAGACCGAGGCCCTGAACGGATTCTTAATTTGGGGGCTGCTCTGAAACTTCGGGAGAGCTAAATAATGGAAACCGCTAACAGCAGAGATTGATCTATGAATGACTAAGATGGGAGAGACAGCTTTCACAATGGAATTGACGCATCAGATAAAATTAACAGCCCACTTCTATGAATACTAACTTCCAAGCAAGCCTTGCTGATTTCAATGAGAATCGTTCCCAGGTTTGCTGAGGACTCAACCCTCAGGGGGGAAAAACCCAAAATTATCAGAAGGAATGCAAGAAATTATTAACCACTTCCAAGATTCATGAAGATTATGATATTGGATTTATATCCCGCCCTCCACTTTAAATCTCAGAGTAGCTCACAATCTCTTTTATCTTCCTCCCCAAAACAGACACCCTGTGAGGTGGGTGGGGCTGAGAGAACTCTCCCAGAAGCTGCCCTTTCAAGGACAACTCCTATGAGAACTATGGCTGACCTAAGGCCATTCCAGCAGCTGCAAGTGGAGGAGTAGGGAATCAAACCCGGTTCTCCCAGATAAGAGTCCGCACACTTAACCACTACACCAAACTGGCTCTCATCATCATGTTTTTGAAACCTTGCAGTGGTCCAGCACTTTTTAAAACTAGCTTGTTGCCCATGTCCAGTTGAGGGAGGGTTTAATGGTATTTTTTGTACTTTCCTAATATAAAATTTATAATCAACAATAATACCAGAGCAGCCCTGCTGAATTGGAGCTATGGGTTTTTCCACACCCTCGTTTTCCTTGCTTGTAAGTTCCTGTTTCTTGGGTTAGGGGTGGGTGGGAACGGTCTGTTCCGCGGTTGTTCTTCTCCCTCTAGTGGTCCATTCGATATTACACCTATGTATGTCTGGCATTAAAACTTATCATTTCAATCTTCAGGGACATATGCAGGACGTGAATCAGTGTAATATCAAATGGACCACTAGAGGGAGCAAAACACATGTAGAACAGGACAAAACACATAAAGAAACAGGACCATATGAACATATGAGCTGCCTTATACTGAATCAGACCCTGGGTCCATCAAAGTCAGTATTGTCTACTCAGACTGGCAGCGGCTCTCCAGGGTCTCAGGTTTTTCGCACCTGTTTGCCTGGACCCTTTTTAGTTGGAGATGCCGGGGATTGAACCTGGGACCTTCTGCTTACCAAGCAGATCCTCTGCCACTGAGTCCCTCCCCATAGGAGAGTGGAGAGGACAAAGCCTGTCCCTATTGCCCTGCTGTCCCCCTCCCTCCCAAGGAAAGCAGGGCATTTTACTTTATTTTATGTACTTACCTACTCCATTATTCTTCACTGATACACCCCACAGTTACAGCATAAGACATGAGCCACGAGTGCTCATATAGGACAGATAATGGATGCACCCACATGCCAAAGATTCTCTTTTCCCCTTTTATTGCAACCATGGGTGCAGAGGCATTCACATTAGCAGTAGAGTATCCACATGGAGTTTTCCTGCTCTATCAGCTGCCATCTACCCTGCGCTTTTCTCCTGCCATGCCACTGGAGGGCATCTTTGGAAAATGGTAACTGCCATTGCACAATAGCGCTATAATGTTATAATAATAATAATTTTTATTTGTATCCCGCCCTCCCCGCCGGAGCAGGCTCCGGGCAGCTAACAGGACATGGTATACCGTGATCAATTATACAATTCACAAAAAATACAGTTAAAATACAGTTTAAAAGTTACATAAAAATTATAAAACCATAATAAATTAAAGGTGCTATATTCAGTAGGATGTCTATCCAGATGGCTAGTTGTCACATTCAGAGTTCCCTATAAGCTTGTTGGAAGAGGGTAGTTTTGCAGGCCCTGCGGAATTGATTGACGTCCCGCAGGGCTCGCACTTCCTCCGGTAGCTGATTCCACCAGTGGGGAGCCATTACTGAGAAGGCCTGCTCCCTTGTTACTTTCAGTGTGGCCTCCTTTGGTCCAGGGATTTTTAGAAGACTTTGGGAGCTGGATCTCAGTGCTCTCTGGGGAACATATGGAGAGAGGCGGTCCCTAAGGTACTGCTACAGTCACCCGGTTATTCTGAATTCCCTTTCCAGTTTGGTGTAATCAGAGGCATTCACATTGGCAGTAGAGTATCCACATGGAGTTTTCTGCTCCATCCGCTGCCATCTACCCTGCGCTCTTCTCCTGCCATGCCACTGGAGGGCATCTTTGGAAAATGGCAACTGCCATTGCACAATAGCGCTATAATGTTATAACGATCTACTGCTACAGTCGCCTGGTTATTCTGAATTCCCTTTCCAGTTTGGTGTAGTCAGAGGCATTCACATTGGCAGTTGAGCATCCACATGGAGTTTTCTGCTCTATCTGCTGCCATCTACCCTGCGCTCTTCTCCTGCCATGCCACTGGAGGGCATCTTTGGAAAATGGCAACTGCCATTGCACAATAGCGCTATAATGTTATAACGATCTACTGCTACAGTTGCCTGGTTATTCTGAATTCCCTTTCCAGTTTGGTGTAGTCAGAGGCATTCACATTGGCAGTAGAGTATCCACATGGAGTTTTCTGCTCTATCCTGCGCTTTTCTCCTGCCATGCCACTGGAGGGCATCTTTGGAAAATGGTAACTGCCATTGCACAATAGCGCTATAATGTTATAACGATCTACTTAGGGTTGCCAAGTCCAATTCAAGAAATATCTGGGGACTTTGGGGGTGGAGCCAGGAGCAAGGTTGTGACAAGCACAATTGAACTCCAAGGGAGTTCTGGCCATCATGTTTCAAGGGACTGAACATCTTTTAAATGCCTTCCTTCCATAGGAAATAATGAAGGATAGGGGCACCTTCTTTTGGGGCTCATAGAATTGGACCCCCTGGTCCAAACTTTTTGAAACTTGGGAGGTATTTTGGGGAGAGGCACTAGATGCTAAACTGAAAATTTGGTGCCTCTATCTCAAAAAACAGCCCCCCCAGAGCCCCTGATACCCACGGCTCAATTCCCCATCATTCCCTATGGGAATCGTTCATGGAGGTGCATGATGGCTCTGGGGGGCGGGGCTTCTCCCCCCAGCCTGCTGGCTGGGGGAGGGGGGAAGCCTGTAAAACCGGGGGATCCCCCTCTGGGACCTGGGGATTGAGAAGCCTAGATCTACTGCTACAGTCGCCTGGTTATTCTGAATTCCCTTTCCAGTTTGGTGTAGTCAGGGCTCTTTTTGTAGCAGGAGCTCCTTTGCATATTAGGCCATGCCCCCCTGATGTAGCCAATCCTCCAAGAGCTTACAGTAGGCACTGTACTAAGAGCCCTCTAAGCTCTTGGAGGATTAGCTACATCAAGGGGGCATGGCCTAATATGTAGAAGAGCTCCTGCTAGAAAAAGAGCCCTGGGTGTAGTGGCTAAGTGTGCGGACTCTTATCTGGGAGAACCGGGTTTGATTTCTCCACTCCTCCACTTGCAGCTGCTGGAATAGCCTTGGGTCAGCCATAGCTATCGTAAGAGTTGTCCTTGAAAGAGCAGCTTCTGGGAGAGCTCTCTTAGCCCCACCCACTTCACAGGGTGTCTGTTGTAGGGGAAGAAGATAAAGGAGATTGTAAGCTGCTCTGAGACTGATTCAGAGAGAAGGGTGGGGTATAAATCTACGGTCTTCTTCTTCTTTTTGAAAAGTCTCTAGCCCTTTTAGTTGTGAAGATGTGAAAGGAATCTGGTGGCCACGAGGGGCTAACAAGAGGAAAATGGTGCTGATATAGGATGGACCTTCAAATACACACACTTCGCACCCAAATGACTTTCTTGTGTGAATCAATTTTATTATTTTGCAATATATTTTCCACCCAAATGACTTTCTAACATGCTCGTTGCAGAGAGATCATACCAAACCAGGTTTGAGAAAGAATGTAGCGAGGCCAGAGAGAGTGTAAAAAGTGGAAGCTAAGGAAGAGAAAAAGCTCCCCAACTCTTCCTTGCTATGGTCGCACTACAGGCAAAGGCAATCTACTGGCATCCCCCTGTCCTCCACTGGCACTCCGTGGGGTGGCACGGGAAAAGTGGTGGAGACAAACAGACCCTCGCGGTGCAAGAATGTCATTTCCAGCTGGAAAACTCGAAGCGACATCATTGCATCACACAACACTCTAAGAATCCCCTGAAACTCTGGTTTTTCCATAGAGTTTTGGTGGAAATCCAGGGTGTCCTGTGACACAGTGATGTCACTTCAGGGTTTTTTTTTTTTTTGGTTCAGAAATGTCACAATGTCACATGGTTCCATTTGTACGTGTCTTCCCCCCTCCCCCCGCTAAATCCCAGTCTTTCTGCTGGTTACCAACCAAGGGGAACAACCCAAGGTCTGGCAACATTACAGAGAGAGGAAGGAGCTATGAGTAGAGACAGGATCCAGCCGGTGGAAATGTTGCCGAACTTTAGAAATCATCCGATTAGGGTGTTTTTCTTTCCAGATAATGTTCGGCCTCACCGGACGCGCCGCTTATAACTGGTGCGTGCTTTCCCAGCGAACGCAAGAGGAAATATCTCACTCTAATTTTATCATCTCTCTCCAGTGACAAATGTTCGTAACTGCTCAAATAAACATGGAAGGAGCAATTTTGCTAATTCCTTCCCAACATTACCATTTATCTCGTCTCTAATACAGCAGTGAGTTAGTGACTTCTCAGTTCATTTTTGGCTGTATAAATCCCTCCAGCTTGGCTTTTTTGACATCTGGACCAAATTGATACAGATTGCTACCTGGAATTAATGCTCTTAAATTAATACCCGTGTCCCTTCGCTTAGTGGTGCTGTACTGAGCCAGCGTAGCTCTCCGAGGCTCCTACGTAGATGCCAGAAAGCAAGTTTGCTTTGCTAAAAAAAAAACCAATTATGTTTTTTGTTTGTTTGTTCCCATAACAGTAGCAACAATGGTATTAAGACGGGGAGAAATAGACGGGTAGGAAGCGGCACTGCCAAAGAAAATTACGGGAGGATTTTGAGACGGGCTTTTAAAAACAGAATGTAATCCAAGCAACGTGAGATTACAGCTCAGAAGGCTGAGTTCATTTTGGTGGGGCGAAGAGGAATTATCCTCAATCCAGTGATCCGGAGGAAAACGCAGAGGAATTATTTATTTCTTTAACCCATTTGCACCTCCGCTTTTTCTTCCCAGTGGGACCCAAAGCAACATCCGTCATTCTCCTCTCTTAGACTGAGAGAGTGTGACCGGCCCAGGGGATACCCAGCGGGCTTCCAGGGCACAGGTAGGGATTTGAATCCAGGTCTTCCAGATAATAGTCTGACAGGGTGGAGAAATCAGGTTCCCAAGAATTTGAAAACATGAAGTGAGCTGCTAGTCCAGAGGTGGACAAAATTGTTTAACGTAAGAGCCACATAGAATAAGATGAGATAATTGAGAGCCACAAAGTAGGCAGGGAAGGAAGGAAGGAAGGAAGGAAGGAAGGAAGGAAGGAAGGAAGGAAGGAAGGAAGGAAGGAAGGAAGGAAGGAAGGAAGGAAGGAAGTCTCCGGCTACCACTCAAGAGTTTCAGAGCAGCTCACAATCTCCTTTATCTTCCTTCCCCACAACAGACACCCTGTGAGGTGGGTGGGGCTGAGAGAGCTCTCACAGCAGCTGCCCTTTCAAGGACAACCTCTGCCAGAGCTATGGCTGACCCAAGGCCATTCCAGCAGGTGCAAGTGGAGGAGTGGGGGAATCAAACCCAGTTCTCCCAGATAAGAATCCATGCACTTAACCACTACACCAAACTGGCTCTCCATTATATCCTAGGGCAGGGGTAGGGAACAGTGGCTCTCCAGATGTTTTTTGCCTACAACTCCCATCAGCCCCAGCCAGCGTGGCCAACGGCTGGGGGTGATGGGAGTTGTAGGCAAAAAAACATCCGGAGATCCACTGTTCCCTATCCCTGCCCTAGGGGGAGGGAGGGAGGGAGGGAAGGAAGGAAAATCAATGGGGAGGGAGTGCTAGAAAGAAAGCAACTTTCAGTGTATTTTCCAAGCCGCTGGCTGGCTTGTCTTGGATATGTGATTTAAAGAGAAAAATGTCTTCTCCAAGCCCGCTGACGGCATGTTGGGGGCTTTGAGAGCCCCACAATATGTGTGAAAGAGCCACATGCGGCTCCCGAGCCACAGTTTTGTAACCCCTGTGTTAGTCCTTATGACTACGACTGTACTTTTGGGAGCATGAATGACACCAAGATGGCAGCATGACAGCGACCCAAATAAGATTCCCGTGATTGGGTGAGAGTGGGGGGAGGTTACAGAAATCTTCGGAAGCCTTTGTCAGCATTGCTCGGAAGTGGGTTCTGGGATTAGACCACTACTCCAACAGCAGCAGAGCAGTCTAGCTGTGTCTTGTAGGGCTAAGGGGGCATGGCCAAGAGCTCTCCTAGAAAGACGTCGCAGCTGGGGTTGCCAGGTGACTCAGGAAATAGCTGGGGACTGTGGGGGTGGAGCCAGGAGACTTTGGGGGCGGAGCCAGGAGCAAGGGTGCGACAAGCAAAACTGAACTCCGAAGGGAGTTCTGGCCATCGCATTTAAAGGGACCGTGCTCCTTTCAAAAGCCTTCCCTCCATTGGAAATAATGGAGGGTGGCGGCACCTTCTTTTGGGGCTCACAGCATAGAACTCCCTGCTCCAAACTTTTTGAAACTTGGGGCGGGGGGGGGGGGTTGAGGAGAAGCACCAGATGCTATGCTGAACGTTCGGTGCCCTACTTCAAAACAATGCCCCCAGAGCCTCAGATACTCACAGATCGAGAGCCAGTTTGGTGTAGTGGTTAAGTGTGCGGACTCTTATCTGGGAGAACCGGGTTTGATTCCCCCACTCCTCCACTTGCACCTGCTGGAATGGCCTTGGGTCAGCCATAGCTCTCTTATCTGGGAGAACCGGGTTTGATTCCTCACTCCTCCACTTGCAGCTGCTGGAATGGCCTTGGGTCAGCCATAGCTCTCGCGGGAGTTGTCCTTGAAAGGGAAGCTGCTGTAAAAGCACTCTCAGCCCCACCCACCTCACAGGGTGTCTGTTGTGGGGGGGGGGAGGGGAGGTAAAGAAGATTGTGACCGCTCTGAGACTCTGAGATTCAGAGTATAGGGCGGGATATAAATTCAAAATCTTCTTCTTCTTCCATTATACCCTAGGGGAACCAGTCTCCGTTGGGTATCATGGAGTGCCCAGGAGAAATTCCCCCCCCCCGCCCCCAACATTCTGATAACCCTGAAGCAGACGGAAGGCCTCCAAACCAGGGGATCTTTTGCCCCCAACTGAGGACTGGCAACTCTAGTTGCAGCAGACAGATGAAGGCAGCTGCTAAGGGAGGGGGCTTGCACGGCAGCTTCTGGAAAGTAACATTACACGGATATGTATGAAGCTCCTTTAGACTTAATTAGATCCTCTGTCCACTGAGGTCAGCCTTGTCTATTCAGACTGGAAGGGGCTCTCCAGGGTCCCAGTCTTTCACATCACCTCCTTCGACAGGAGATGCCAGGGATTGAAGCTGGGACCTTCTGCATGCCAAGCAGAGGCTCTGCCACTGAGCCAGGGTCTCATTTCAAGGTCTTTTATCAACTCTTGCCTGGTTCTTTCAACTGGAGATGCCGGGGATCGAACCTGGGACCTTCTGCATGCCAAGCAGGTGCTCTACCACTGAGCCAGGATCTCATTTTAAGGTCTTCCATCACCCCTTGCCTGGTCCTTTCATCAGGAGATGTCGAGGATTGAACCTGGGACCTTCTGCATGCCAAGCAGGTGCTCTACCACTGAGCCAGGGTCTCAATTTGAGGACTTTCATCGCCTTTTGCCTGATCCTTTCAACAGGAGATGCCAGGGATGGAACCTGGGACCTTCTGCATGCCAAGCAGGTGCTCTACCACTGAGCTAGGGTCTCCTTTCAAGGTCTTTAATCACCTCTTGCCTGGTTCTCTCAACTGGAGATGCTGGAGATTGAACCTGGGACCTTCTGCATGCCAAGCAGGTGCTCTACCACTGAGCCAGGGTCTCATTTCAAGGTCTTTCATCATCTCTTGCCTGGTCTTTTCCACTGGATATGCTTGGGATCAAACCTTGGACCGTCTGCATGCCGAGCAGGTGCTCTGCCACTGAGCCACAGCCCCTCCTTTTGACCTAGATTCAGTCTGCGGCATCTCCAGTTGATAAAGTTCACATTCCGACCCTCCGCTTGAGACCCCGAACCGTCTCTGCCGGTCAGAGCAGACAATTTTGACCTCGATCGACCGAGGCTCTGGCTCAGTTTCAGACTCTCCTTCCCCTCCAGCTGCGGCAGAAGGAGGGGCGGACTAATCCTCTTCATCTTTTCTCCTGCCTCCTGCCAAATTAGTCCCTTTGTCAGCTCATCTTGGGGGGGGGGGGGGAAGGGAGGGGGAGAAGCTAATGAGGAAACCAACCCAGCTGTTCCACCAACTGTTGATGAAGTGCAAAAGAAGATGATTAAGCGGCCCACGGAAGGCCCTCACCACGTAAGGGCGGGAGCCGGAGGAGACAGCAATCTCTGCAAAGAAGCTGGCAGAAGCAATCCCCCAGGCAGAATGCTGAGAGGTGGCCTTATAACCCCCTACCGCACTCGCAATGCAGAACGAGGTTCCGCCACATTCCGGGGCACCGCCGGGGTCAAGACCTCCTTCTCTCTGGGTGGCCAATGCCATTTCATTCAGCAGCCCTCGCCCTCACCGCATTTGGGAGGAAGCAAAAAGCCCGCATCAGCAGCAAAGGTTACAAGCTAGCAAACGCCGCCAACGTTACTGCATTTCTCGTTTCTTTTTTTTTTCATCCGAACGCAGAATTAGCCCGGTAGGGGAGTACACCCCCCCCCCAAAAAAATGATTTTTTTTTTTAACAAATCGGCCACCGATTTTGTTTGCAATTTCAGCCTGGACTCTGCCAGAGCCCTGGAGAATGTTAATTACACACAGCGGGATGTTTGGAAGGGGTGAAAACACCTTGGAACGGTGAGCTGCTGTGAGGCTGAGTCCGGCTCATTAAAGAGAGATGCTAAAGTTCTCCTCTCCCCAGGTTAGCGGGAGAGGAGACGGGGAGGGAGGACATTGGTGAACCACTTGGAAAAGGGAATGTAACACTGGAAAGGGGGAAGTACAAAATTGGTACAAACTTCGTCGGAAGAGGGTTCTTCTGCAAACAGACTGGTTTCTAGGCTTCCCAACCCTCCCGCCCTGGCGGGGGACCCTAGGATTTCCACCCTCTTCCCCCGCTCCCCCAAAAAAACAGAAGCGGGGGGAGGGGGGAAACGGTGCTGGGGAGCATGGTGAGCTGCCCGATCCTGGAGCGGGCGAGGCTGCTGCGCTGCTGCCGCCCCCTCCCCGCCCACCGCAGCTGCTCCTCCGAGATGGGCCCAGGCTGAGCCCATCTCGGAGGAGCAGCCAAGAGGCGGCAGCAGCGCAGGCAAAACCAGCGAAGGAGAGGGCGGAGGCAGGCCAGGAGCATTCTGCCCAGGAAGTTTGCTGGGTGACCTTGGGCAAGTCACACACTCTTGTGAGAGCCAGTTTGGTGTAGTGGTTAAGTGTGCGGACTCTTACCTGGGAGAACCGGGTTTGATTCCCCACTCCTCCACTTGCACCTGCTGGAATGGCCTTGGGTCAGCCATAGCTCTCGCAGGGGTTGTCCTTGAAAGGGCAGCTGCTGTGAGAGCCCTCTCAGCCCCACCCCCCTCACAGGGTGTCTGTTGTGGGGGGAGAAGATTTAGGAGATTGTAAACCGCTCTGAATCTCTGATTCAGAGAAAGGCGGGGTATAAATCTCCAGTCGTCTTCTTCGTTCTATCCTAAGGGTTGTTGTCAGGATAAATTGGGAGAGAAGATCTTGCCTCACTAACCTGTTACATTTCTTTGAGGGGATGAACAAACATGTGGACAAAGGAGAACCAATAGATGTTGTTTACCTTGACTTCCAGAAAGCTTTTGATAAAGTTCCTCATCAAAGGCTCCTTAGAAAGCTCGAGAGTCATGGAGTAAAAGGACAGGTCCTCTTGTAGATCAAAAACTGGCTAATTAATAGGAAGCAGAGAGTAAGTACAAATGGGCAGTCTTCGCAGTGGGGTGCCGCAGGGCTTAGTACTGGGTCCCATGCTCTTTAACTTGTTCATTAATGATTTGGAGTTGAGAGTAAGCAGTGAAGTGGCCAAGTTTGCAGATGACACTAAATTGTTCAGGGTGGTGAGAACCAGAGAGGATTGTGAGGCACTCCAAAGAGATCTGTTGAGGCTGGGTGAGTGGGCGTCAACGTGGCAGATGAGGTTCAATGTGGCCAAGTGCAAAGTAATGCACATTAGGGGCAAGAATCCCAGGTACAAATACAAGTTGATGGGGTGTGAACTGGCTGAGACTGACCAAGAGAGAGATCTTGGGGTCGCGGTAGATAACTCACTGAAAATGTCAAGACAGTGTGCGTTTGCAATAAAAAAGGTCAACGCCATGCTGGGAATATTAGGAAGGGAATTGATAACAAATCAGCCAGTATCATAATGCCCCTGTATAAATCGATGGTGCGGTCTCATTTGGAGTACTGTGTGCAGTTCTGGTCACCGCACCTCAAAAAGGATTTTATAGCATTGGAGAAAGTCCAGAAAAGGGCAACTAGAATGATTAAAGGGTTGGAACACTTTCCCTATGAAGAAAGGTTGAAACGCTTGGGGCTCTTTAGCTTGGAGAAACGTCGCCTGCGGGGTGACATGATAGAGGTAAAGTACTTCTGTCTCTACTTTCTCCATCCCATGCATTATCTTGTAAACAATGCATGGGATGGAGAAAGTAGAGAAAGAAGTACTTTTCTCCATTTCTCACAATACAAGAACTCGTGGACATTTGATGAAATTGTTGAGCAGTCAGGTTAAAACGGATAAAAGGAAGTCCTTCTTCACCCAAAGGTGATTAACGTGTGGAATTCACTGCCACAGGAGGTGATGGCAGCTACAAGCATAGCCAGCTGCAAGAGGGGATTGGATAAAAATATGGAGCAGAGGTCCATCAGTGGCTATTAGCCACAGTGTGTATATATATAGATATATAATTTTTTTTGGCCACTGTGTGACTCAGAGTGTTGGACTGGATGGGCCATTGGCCTGATCCAACATGGCTTCCCTTATGTTCTTATGAGAGCAGAAGAATTTAAGCCCCCCCCCTTAGGCCCTCATTGGGAAGAAAGTTGTGGGGGGCAATGAAATAAATACAATTTGGGATCTAGACTTAAGAAGAAGAGGAGGAAGAGGAGGAGGAGGAAACTGGATTTATACCCTGCCCTTCACCAGAGTCTCAGAATAGCTTACAGTCACCTTTCTCTTTCCTTTCCCATGACAGACATCGCTTCCCTGCGAGCAATGTTCCCTCTAAGCCAGAGGTGGCCAAACTGTGGCCCAGGAGTCACATGTGAGTCTTTCACACATAATGTGTGGCTCTTGAAGCCTCAACTGCTCCATTGTCCAGCTTGGAGAAGGCATTTCTCTCATTAAATCACTTCTCCAAGCGAAGCCAGCTGGCAGCTTGGAGAATGCATTTAAAGTTAAAGTCAGAATCATAGAGTTGGAAGGGACATCTAGGGTCATCTAGTCCAACCCCCTGCACAATGCAGGAAACTCACAAACACCTCCCCCTAAATTCACAGGATCTTCATTGCTGTCAGATGGCCATCTAGCCTCTGTTTAAAAACCTCCAAGGAAGGAGAACCCACCACTTCCCGAGAAAGCCTGTTCCACTGAGGAATCACTCTAACAGTCAGGAAGTTCTTCCTAATGTTGAGCCGGAAACTCTTTTGATTTAATTTCAACCTGTTGATTCTGTTCCTACCTTCTGGGGCCACAGAAAACAATTCCACACCCTCCTCTATAGGACAGCCCTTCAAGTACTTGAAGATGGTGATCATATCACCTCTCAGCCGCCTCCTCTCCAGGCTAAACATCCCCAGCTCCTTCAACCTTTCCTCATAGGACTTGGTCTCCAGACCTCTCACCATCTTCGTCGCCCTCCTTTGGACCTATTCCAGCTTGTCTATATCCTTCTTAAATTGTAGTGTCCAAAACTGAACACAATACTCCAGGTGAGGTCTTACCAGAGCAGAGTAAAGCGATACCATCACATCACATGATCTGGACACTATACTTCTGTTGACACAGCCCAAAACGGCATTTGCCGTTTTAGCCACTGCATCACACTGTTGACTCATGTTCAGCATATGATCCACTAAGACCCCTAGATCCTTTTCGCAGATAACTACTGCTAAGACAAGTCTCTTCCATTCTATAACCATGCATTGGATTTTTCCTACCTAAATGCAGTACTTTACATTTATCCCTGTTAAAATTCATTTTATTTGTTTTAGCCCAGTTTTCCAGCCTGTCAAGGTCATCCTGTATCCTATTTCTGTCTTCTTCTGTGTTTGCAACCCCTCCCAATTTAGTATCATCTGCAAATTTAATAAGCATCCCCTCTATTCCTTCATCCAAATCATTGATAAAGATTTTGAACAAAACAGGTCCCAGGACAGATCCCTGAGGCACTCCTCTCCAAGAGGATGAGGAACCATTCACAAGCACTCTTTGGGTGCAATCTGTCAACCAGTTACAGATCCACCTAACGGTAACAGGATCCAAACCACATTTTACCAACTTGTCAACAAGGATAGTATGTGGAACCTTATCAAAAACCTCACTGAAATCAAGATAAACGATGTCTACAGCATTCCCTCAATCCAGCAAGGTAGTCACTTTCTCAAAAAAAAAGAGATCAGGTTAGTCTGACATGACTTGTTCTTGAGAAAACCATGCTGGCTCTTAGTAATCACATCCATTCTTTCTAAGTGTTCCAGGACCGACTGATGATTTCTTCTAAAACTTTTCCAGGTATAGACGTCAAGCTGATGGGTTGGTAGTTACCCAGATACTCTTTTTTCCCCTTCTTGAAGATTCGCCCTCCTCCAATATTCCGGCGCCTCTCCTGTTCGCCAAGAATTTTCAAAAATAATAGCCAGAGGCTCAGAAATTGCATCCGCAAGCTCTTTTAGAACCCTTGGATGCAATTCATCTGACCCTGAGGACTTAGTTTCATTTAAAGAAACGAGGTGTTTATGTACTACCCCTACGTTGATCCTATGTTGGAACTTCATACCCTCGTATTTTCTGTTTTTGCCACGTTGAGCAAAAACAGAAAATTTTCCCCTCAGAAGAGAAGACTGAGTAAAAGTAGGAATTGAGTAGTTCCGCCCTCTCTTCATTACCTGTTACATTTTCACTTTCTTGCCCTCGCAATGGGCCTACCATGTCCTTGCTCTTTTTCTTACTCCGAACATAAGAAAAGAACCCTTTTTTGTTGTTTTTAGCATCTTTGGCCAGCCTAAGCTCATACTGAGCTTTAGCTTTCCTAACTTTTTCTCTACAAGCACTGGTGATTTGTTTATATTCATCCTTAGTTATAAAGCCCTCCTTCCAATTCCTAAAGGAGTCTTTTTTATTTCTCAAGTCTTTAGAGAGCTGTTTATGGAGCCACTTCGGCTTCTTTAGGCTTTTTCCATTTTTTCTTCTCATAAGTCTGACAACGTATAGCTTTTCCCTTCCCTAAGACTGTAAATTCCAAAATCACATGGTCACTACTGCCCAGGGTGCCCACTATTTCCATTTCTTCAATCAATTCTTCCTTGTTGGTGAGAATCAAATCCAAGATAGCAGATCCCCTTGTTTCCTTCCTCACTTTCTGGAAAAGAAAGTTGTTTTCTTTCCACATCTTCCTCCATCTTTGCTTTATTTCCACCTTCCTTCCCTCCCTCCTTTCGTTTTGTGGCTCTCAAACGTGTGATGTTCATGTCTTGTGGCTCTCAGACATCTGAATTTTATTCTGCATGGCTCTTATTTGAGCAAGTTTGGCCACCCCGGCTCTAAGCTGTGGAGTCTTGTGAGCAAAAATTCTACTTTGTAAGCTTCTAGCATTAAGGTTCTGAGCTACTGCATAAAATAGTTTGCTCTGGGGCCATTTTTCCTGAGCAGGCTGAACTAAGACAAAAATGTGTGAGCCAGAGACTTAAAACTGTGAGGAAGTTCACATGAACTCAGGTTAGATGGAACATTGCCTGTGAGGTAGGTGGGACTGAGAAAGTTATGAGAAGCTGCTTTTGAGAGAAAAGTACACCCAGCAACTGAATGTGGAGGAGTGGGGAATGAAACCCGGTTCTCCCAGATCAGAGTCTGTGCACTTATCCAAACTGGCTCTCTGTGTCTGTGTGTGAGGTCTGACGGTGAAAGGATTAGTTTAAATTTACTTCTCTCTTTCATTTCAAACATTAGCAGGGCATGCTTTGGGTTAAGCATAAGCCATGTCTGTCTCGTCGTACGATAATGACAGGGTTGAAATGACAAGGAATTAGTTTGCATCAGTGGCATACCCAGTCGGCGGCGAAACCCTGCTGGTTTTTGTGCGAATGTTTGATGTCGGTCTCTCCCGCTGCCACCTGAGATAATGGGTGTGGAAATCCTCGCCGTGCCCCTGACAGTTCTTGCCACCGTTAGGAACAAAAGCAGTGCGGGAGTGTGAAATTAGGCAGACAAGAACGCAATTACCTCAGGCCAGGTCACAATGCTAAAACAGCCGTGAGATATGAATGCCCACTGTTAGGAAAATATTCGGCATTGGGGTTCTGGCAGTTTCTTGGAATCTGTGAGCTTGTTGCTGACAAGAGCGGTCATGGTGGCAAAAATGTCCTACAGGCCCATGTCTCGGCCATAGAAGCAGGGCTAGTCATACACTCTGCACCCAACTTACCCCACAGAGTTTTTTGTGAGGGAAAAATGAAGGAAACGTGCCCGCCAGGAGACTTTGGGGGTGGAGCCAGGAGACACTGGGGTGGAGCTAGGGGGAGGGGGGGAAACAGCACCGGGGAGCGTGGCGAGCCGCCCCGTCTCGGAGCGGGCGACGCCGCTGCGCCTCTGCCGCCTCTTCTCCGCTCGCCGTGGCTGCTCCTCCGAGATGGGCTCAGCCTGAGCCCATCTTGGAGGAGCAGCCACGGCGAGCGGAGAAGAGGCGGCAGCAGCGCGGCGGCCTCGCCCGCTCCATCTCTGGGGTGGAATCGGAGAAGGGGGGAGGCGGGCCGGGGGCATGGCGAGCCGCGAGTCCGGGTCCTAGAAGGGCCCAGATTCGCAGCTCGCCATGCTCCTGGCCTGCCTCGCTCTCCCCTTCTCTGGTTTTGCCTGCGCTGCTCTTGGCTGCTCCTCCAAGATGGGCTCAGCCTGGGCCCATCTCGGAGGAGCAGCTGCGGTGAGCAGGGAGGGGGCGGCAGTGGCGCGGCGGCCTCGCCCGCTCCAGGATCGGGCGGCTCACCATGCTCCCCGGCACTGTTTCCCCCTCCCCCCGCTTCCGTTTTTTGGGGGAGTGGGGGAAGAGGGTGGAAATCCTGGGGTCCCCCGCCAGGGCGGGAGGGTTGGGAAGCCTAGTGAAGTCCTTTGATCAAAACATCTATTTTGTGAGCTACTGGCATGAAAGTTGTGAGCTACTGCATTCATTAGTTTGCTCTGGGGCCATTTTTTCTGAGCTAAGAGCAAAATGTGTGAGCTGAAAGCCAAGAAACTGTGAGCTGGCTCACACTAACTCAGAAGAAGTTGAAGATGAAGTTATTGGATTTATATCCCACCCTCCACGCCGAAGAGTCTCAGAGCGGCTCACAATCTCCTTTCCCTTCCTCCCCCACAACAGACACCCTGTGAGGTAGATGAAGATATTGGATTTATATCCCACCCACCACTCCGAAGAGTCTCAGAGGGGCTCACAATCTCCTTTCCCTTCCTCCCCCACAACAGACACCCTGTGAGGTAGATAAAGGTATTGGATTTATATCCCGCCCTCCACTCCGAAGAGTCTCAGAGTGGCTCACAATCTCCTTTACCTCCTTCCCCCCCCCACAACAGACACCCTGTGAGGTAGATGAAGATATTGGATTTATATCCCGCCCTCCACTCCGAAGAGTCTCAGAGCGGCTCACAATCTCCTTTCCCTTCCTCCCCCACAACAGACACCCTGTGAGGTAGATTAAGATATTGGATTTATATCCCGCCCCCCACTCCGAAGAGTCTCAGAGGGGCTCACAATCTCCTTTCCCTTCCTCCCCCACAACAGACACCCTGTGAGGTAGATGAAGATATTGGATTTATATCCCGCCCTCCACTCCGAAGAGTCTCAGAGCGGCTCACAATCTCCTTTCCCTTCCTCCCCCACAACAGACACCCTGTGAGGTAGATGAAGATATTGGATTTATATCCCGCCCTCCACTCCGAAGAGTCTCAGAGAGGCTCACAATCTCCTTTACCTTCCTCCCCCACAACAGACACCCTGTGAGGTAGATGAAGATATTGGATTTATATCCCGCCCTCCACTCCGAAGAGTCTCAGAGCGGCTCACAATCTCCTTTACCTTCCTCCCCCACAACAGACACCCTGTTAGGTGGGTGGGGCTGAGAGAACTCTCACAGCAGCTGTCCTTTCAAGGACAACCTCTGCCAGGGCTATGGCTAACCCCAGGCCATTCCATCAGCTGCAAATGGAGGAGTGAGGAATCAAACCCGGTTCTCCCAGATAAGAGTCTGCACACTTAACCACTACACCAAACTGGCTCTCAGATTAGAGGAAACATTGGTGCCCGCTGGGAAGAAAGGTTGGGTATAAACCAATCAAGTAAATAAATAAAATGACTCTGAATCAGTGTTCTGAGATAGTGTGAGGTAAGCTGAGATAGTGTGAGCTAGCTCACCATTTTTTAGCCTCCGGCTCACACATTTTTGTCTCAGCTCAGGAAAAATGGCCCCAGAGCAAACTAATTTATGCAGTAGCTCACAACTTTCATGCCAGTGGTTCACAAAGCAGAATTTTTGCTCACAAGACACCACAGCTTAAAGGGAGTATTGCTCTGAATTAGCACGTCGCTTGTACAAACCCATGTACTAATTGTGCTCTGCTCAGGGCTTTTTTTGTAGCTGGAACTCCTTTGCACATGAGGCTCCACCCCCTGATGTAGCCAATCCTCCAAGAGCTGACAGGGCTTTTAGTACAGGGCTTACTGTCAGCTTCAGGAGGACTGGCTACATCATGGGTGTGTGGCCTAATATGCAAAGGAGTTCCTGCTACAAATAAAACCCTGGCTCTGGTCTTCTTACCGCAGCACCCCAGAGAGCAGTTGATTCAGCCTTTCCTGGGGCTTTCTCAGTCTAATTCTATGTATTTAATTTTTCTCTTTATTTTTGCTATGTACTGGTTAGAATGTCAGATTAGCATTCAGAGAAACAGCTTCAAATCCCTGGCATGAATAGATCTTTTTAAAAATGTTGGTTTGGCAGCAGAAAGATCTTCACTCTGGCGGCCATTTTGTGGCTGGTTCCACCCGCCCGCCCGAAGAAGCTGTTTTTGCCCGCCATTTTGTGGCCCTGTCTACCACCCTGTGTTAGAAATCCAAAGGTGCCCACAAGCTAAAAAAGGTTGAGGGGGCCTGATGTACACAGTAGTATTGGTCCACAGCTTTCCTAGTTCTCCACAACAACCAATAAGATGGCTGTTCAGAGGAGATAGGATGGACCCTCTCCATCTCATAAGAACATCAGAAGAGCCCTCCTGGATCAGACCAGTGGTCCATACAGTCCAGCATCCTGTCTCACACAGTGGCCAACCAGTTCCTCTGGAGGTCCAACAACAGGGCAGAGAGGCCGAGGTCTTCACCTAATAAGGACATCAGAAGGGCCCTGCTGGATCAGACCAGTGGTCCATACAGTCCAGCATCCTGTCTCACACAGTGGCCAACCAGTTCCTCTAAAGGTCCAACAACAGGGTATAGAGTCTGAGGCCTTCCCCTGATGATAAGAATATACAAAGATCCCCCTACTGGATCAGACTAGTAGTCCATTTAGTCCAGCCTCCTGTCTCACACAGTGTCCAAGCAGTTCCTCTGGACGGCCAACTACAGGGCATATAAGGCAAGGCTTTCCCCTCTTGTTGCCTCCTGGCTCTGGGATTCAGAGGTTTAGTGCCTTTGAATGTGGAGATCCCCCTCAGCCACCACGGCTAGTGGACGTTGGTAGACTTCTCCTCCATGAATCTACCTAATCCCCTTTTAAAGCTGTTTCTTCCTGTAGCCATTGTGACATCCTCTGGCCGCAAATGCCACATTCTGATCTCTCTCTGTGTAAAGTAGTATTTCCTTTTATTCACCTAGAACCTACTGCCCATGGGATGTCCTCAAGTTTTAGTATTTGGGGAGAGGGAAAAGAATTTCTCTTGGTCCATTCTCACCACCCCATGCATAATTTTATAAACCCTCTATCACAGGGGTTGGCCAAACATGCTTAACATACGAGCCACATAGGATAAATGTCAGATGCTTGAAAGCCACAAGGCACGAACGTCAGATATTGAAGAGCTGGAGGGAGGGAGGGAGGGAGGGAGGGAGGGAGGGAGGAAGGAAGGAAGGAAGGAAGGAAGGAAGGAAGGAAGGAAGGAAGGAAGGAAGGAAGGAAGGAAGGAAGGAAGGAAGGAAGGAAGGAAGGAAGGAAGGAAGGAGAAGATATTGGATTTATATCCCACCCTCCACTCTGAATCTCAGAGTCTCAGAGCGGCTCACAATCTCCTTTATCTTCCTCCCCTACAACAGACACCCTGTGAGGTGGGTGGGGCTGAGAGGACTCTCACAGCTGCTGCCCTTTCAAGGACAACCTCTGCCAGAGTTATGGCTGACCCAAGGCCATTCCAGCAGGTGCAAGTGGAGGAGCGGGGAATTAAACCCGGTTCTCCCAGATAAGAGTCCAGAAGGAAGAAAGGAGGGAAGGAAGGAAAATAGATTGGGGAGGGAGAGGTGGAAAGAACGCAACTTTAACTTTAAATGCATCCTCTAAGCTGCCAGCTGGCTTGGTTTAGAGAAGTGATTTGAAGAAACAATTGCCTTCTCCAAGCCTGCCAACAGAGTGTTGGGGGCTTCAAGAGCCACGCAATATGTGTGAAAGAGCCACATGTGGCTCCCGAGCCACAGTTCAGCCATTCTTGCTCTATCATATCCCTCCATAGTCACCTCTTTTCTGACCTGAAAGGGCCCAACTTCTTCAGCCTTTCCTCATACGGAAAGTGCTCCAACCCTCAAACCCTTTCCTCATAGGGAAAGTGCTCCAACCCTTCAACATCTTCTGTACTTTTTTCTCTGTTTTAGGAGGGCTTATCTGGTCTTTACCTGACACAAATAGCAATAGAGGCCATCCTATATGAGAAGACAAGAGAGGATATTTTATTCCAGGTTAGGTGCTGGATGTATCATCGCTATTTGATCTCTCCTTTATTGTCTCATGTCTCTGGTGGTTCTTGTTGGATCCCTGGATAAAGGTGGGATAAAAATATATATATATATGTGAAGGAATAAATAAAGGGGCGTCTGTCTGAATGCCTCTGTACAGCGACAGAATAGGTCTCCAAATACCAGAGGAGGTTTTGTCGGATCCAAGTTGGGAACTTCCTGCGGACTGCTGTTTAACAGGAAATCAACACCTCTGTGTATATAAACAATAAAGCATTTATAAATCTGAAGAGTCTTTTCTTATTTTACAAAGACACCTTATACACAGGACAGGGAATTTTTTTCCAAAGGGGGCGGATTCCACAACACAAATTTCTAACCAATTTTATCACCACCGCTCCGTACAATTTTTATAGAGAAGTCCCTTGTTGAAACTTTCTTTTAGAGCATGAGTTCCTAGTTCTTATTGTTGAAGCAAAATGAGCTTGGGCCTTTTGTGAACGTTCGAAGTCTTCGTTTTTTGACATCGAGAGGTGGGATTTGCAGAATGGCTCTGTGATGGAGCATCTCTGCGAAATGTGACGCGCAAAGTTGACAGGCTTTTCTAGGGGACTTGGATTTGCTTCAGCAATAAGAGGGACTATGAACTTATGCTCTAAAAGAAAGTTTCAACAAGGAACTTCTCTCTAAAAATTATATGGAGCAGTGGTGATATAATTGGTTAGAAATTTGTGCTGTGGAATCCACCCCCTTCGGAAAAAAAATTTCTGTACTGTGTATAAGATATCTTTGTAAAATAAGAAAAAAAACTCTTCAGGTTTAGAAGAAGAAGATATTGGATTTATATCCTGCCCTCCAATCCGAAGAGTCACAGAGCAGCTCACAATCTCCTTTACCTTCCTCCCCCACAACAGACCCTGTGAGGTAGATGAAGATATTGGATTTATATCCCACCCTCCACTCCGAAGAGTCTCAGAGTGGCTCACAATCTCCTTTACCTTCCTCCCCCACAACAGACACCCTGTGAGGTAGATGAAGATATTGGATTTATATCCTGCCCTCCACTCCGAAGAGTCACAGAGCAGCTCACAATTTCCTTTACCTTCCTCCCCCACAACAGTCACCCTGTGAGGTGGGTAGGGCTGGAGAGGGCTCTCACAGCAGCTGCCCTTTCAAGGACAACCTCTGCCAGAGCTATGGCTGACCCAAGGCCATTCCAGCAGCTGCAAGTGGAGGAGTGGGGAATCAAACCCGGCTCTCCCAGATAAGAGTCCACACATTTAACCACTACACCAAACTGGCTCTTTATTGTTTATATACACAATGGCGTTGCTTTTGGTCTGTAATATACTATGTTGCCGCTTTGTTAGTTACCTGTTTAAGAGGAGGTGACAGCGCTGTCAAAGGATGCTCTAGGTTTCCCCCCAAATATCTATGGTATAAGCTATAGAGTCTGGAGTAAATCCTAGAGTTTCCTGCACCATAGTGATGACACTTCTGGTTAAGCTGACAAAAGTGACACCATGGCATCGCAGGGCTCTATTCATACCCCCCATTTCCCCCCGTACACACATTCTATCAAGCATCAGCAGGCGATTAAGGCCAAGGGTGAGAAGTAGCCCCCCAAAGCACAAAACATGGACCTGTTACAAGAGAACAAGCTACAGTGGCTGGTTCGAAGGCCTCTAGTTCAAGCTGCACACTGAGTAGAAATTTACGGAAGGCATCTAGCTGTTCAGCTCAGTTTTGGGGAGCCAACATTTTTAGCCCAACCCACGCCGGTGATGTGCAAAGATCTTAAATTTCTAGGGGCTGAATCAGGCCCCCAGAAGACTCGTAATAGCCCCCCCCCCAAGCACCTGGCTGTCGCCTGCTTCCTTCTCTCTCTCTCTTTGCTTCCTTCCGCATCGCAGCTTGCTTTGCCAGGCTTGCTCAATCATGCAGTAGCTACAGAGCAAAACCTCTGTTTTCTCCAATGGCTGAGGCTCCTCCCTTGGGGAGGAGGGAGAGCTTGCTTTGCCTGGCTCTCTCAATTGCACAGCAGAGCTGCTGAGCCAAGCCTCTCTTCCATCTGTTGGCTGAGGCTCCTCCCTTTCTGGTCCCCTGGGGAAGGAAGGAAAGAGCCAGAGCTTCCTTCGCCCAGTTCCCTGGATCCCCTGAGAGAAATACAAAGAAAGCACCTTTACGACCAATGAGTGCTAATGTTTTAAGCATTTTTTATTTTAATTTTTTTTAAAAAAAATCTTTGTGTTTGTCTGTGTCTTTTATAAAGTTTATATCTCTGCTATCTGGCATAACATTTTATAACACGCATGGCCCGGCCCAACAACCTCATAACAAATGAATTCGACGCCCCTGAGCTAGCACCAAATTTCCAGAAGCCCTAATGAGCATGCTCAAATTGATTTATTTTTCCCAACCTGACTGTGTAGATCAGGGGTGGCCAAACCGTGGCTCTTTCACACATATTGTGTGGCTCTTGAAGCCAGCTTGGAGAAGGCATTTGTCTCTTTAAATCACTTCTCCAAGCCAAGCCAGCTGGCAACTTGGATAATGCATTTAAAGTTAAAGTTGCTTTCTTTCCACCTCTCCCTCCCCCATCTTCCTTCCTGCCTGCTCTCAAACATTCATGTCTTGCAGCTCTCAAAGATCTGACGTTTATTCCATGTGACTCTTATGTTAAGCAAGTCTGGCCACCCCTGGTGTAGATGAAAGGTTTGTCACAATATGAAATTCTGCACAAATTTAAATACTTGAGCACTGTGACTGAAAACAGCTGTTTTCAACTTTTGGCATTCTCCAGATTTGCTTTCTTTTTTATACCCGTGCTCTTCCATTCACTCTACATTTCCCTTTCTGGCTGCCATCCCTCTTGCTTCTGGCCTCCGTTTCCGCCTTTCATCCTACGGCCGTTTGAAAGAAGGCTTGCAATTAGCCCAACCGACACCCATTCCCAATTCTCCTCATGTCCAGATGCTGTCCCCATCTGTGAAGGGCAGATGGAATGAAATATGCCTTCAACAAAAAAAAGCAGATTTCTTTGGGAATCAGTGCTGTTCTCTGCACAAGATACAGGCCAGCTCTTTTGGAGTGGTCTTCTTTACCCTGTAAGCCTCGTGGCGCAGAGTGGAAAAGCTGCGGTACTGCAGTCCGAGCTCTCTGCTCACGACCTGAGCTCGATCCGGGCAGAAGCTGGGTTCAGGTAGCCAGCTCAAGGTTGACTCAGCCTTCCATCCTTCCAAAGTCAGTCAAATGAGTACCCAGCTTGCTGGGGGGTGGGGGGGAAGTGTAGTTGACTAATGTAAGTTCTTGGAGGACTGGCTATATCAGGGGGTGTGGCCTAATAGGGCTTTTTTTGTAGCAGGAACTCCTTTGCATATTAGGCCACACTCCCCTGATGTAGCTAATTCTCCTGGAGCTTACAGGGCTCTTAGTACAGGGCCTAATGTAAGCTCTTGGAGGACTGCCTATATCAGGGGGTGTGGCCTAATAGGGCTTTTTTGTAGCAGGAACTCCTTTGCATATTAGGCCGCACTCCCCTGATGTAGCTAATTCTCCTGGAGCTTACAGTAGGCCCTGTATTAAGAGCCCTTTACTAAGCCTTGTACTAAGAGCCCCTGTACGAAGAGCCCTTTACTAAGCCTTGTACTAAAAGCCCTGTACTAAGAGCCCGGAAGAAAGCATCCTTCCATGATGTTCAAAATACTCTTGCATATCTTCAAAAAGAATGGCTGGCATCAGGGGTCATTTTGTAGCAGGAGCTCCTTTGCATATTAGGCCCAACCCCCCTGATGTAGCCAATCCTCCTGGAGCTTCCAGTAGGCTCTGTAAGAAGAACCCTATCAGCTCCAGGTGGATTGACTACATCAGGGGGGTGGGGCCTAATATGCAAAGGAGCTTTTGCTACCAAAAAAAAAAATCCCTGGATATATTCATCCCAATATATCAAGATGGGGAGCCATGTCTGTCTGTAGCAATGAAAATCCAGTAGCACTTTAAAGACTAACAAAATCCCTGTTAAGGGTATAAGCTTTTGTCAATCGTTAATCACTTCATTGCCAAGTCCCCGGTCCAGATGGGGGCTTCTCCCGCCCATGAGGTTCCCAACCCACCATCCCACATTGGACCGGCAGAGGGAACCTCCCCCTGTGTCCCCGGCGCGATGACATCACCTGGAAGTGACGTCATCACGCCGGCGACATCATGCGGCGGCCACTCTAGGCGTTTCTGGGGAAGCTCTATGATTTTCCCGGACACTCTAGCCATTTGGGAGGGAAAACTCTATAATACAGCAGCTAGAGCGGCCGCGCATGACGTCACCGGCATGATGACATCACTTCTGGGTGATGTCATTGTGTCACACGTGCGCAAAGTGCACGCGCGAAAGTCCCCTGCTGGAGAACGCAGGGGACTTGGCAACCCTTCTTCTTCACGTGTCTGAAGAAGGGAGCAAAAGCTCACACCCTACCACAGGTTTTGCTAAAAAAAAAAAAAAAAGGTAACGGTAGCCCCCTGTGCAAGCACCAGTCGTTTTCGACTCTGGGGTGACGTTGCTTTCACGTTTTCATGGCAGACTTTTTACAGGGTGGTTTGCCATTGCCTTCCCCAGTCATCTCCACGTTCCCCGCAGCAAGCTGGGTACTCATTTGACCAACCTCAGAAGGATGGAAGGCTGAGTTAAGTTAACCTCGAGCCAGCTACCTGAAACCATCATCCATTGGGATCGAACTCAGGTCGTGAGCAGAGGGCTCCGACTGCAGTACTGCAGCTTTACCACTCTTATAATTTTTTTCTCCTCCCAATATATTATGAAATATGATTGGCTGGAGGTTGTTTTAATGGCCTGGGGTTAGGAAAACCCTTGGTGAAAAAATAACATTGGCTCCTGGGAATTCAATTTTCTCTTTGTTCCGTCCCGAGTTGGCTCCTCGTATTTGATTCCTGATATTATTCTTAGCATTTGATTAATTGGAAGTCATAAAAATGTCCTAGCCTGTTTATTACATGTATAAATGGCATGTCAGTTGCGTTCACCGAATCTCGTGATGCACGTGCACAGTGCAAACCAATCGTAGCTCAGGAAAAGCAGGTGAGCAAAAGAGTAGTCAAAACATGAACTGAATATGAAAAGAGGGGAGATAGAAGACGTTGGTTTAACTCTGGATGAAAGAAGACGACTGCAGATGTATACTCCGCCCTTCTCTCTGAATCAGAAACTCAGAGGGCCTTAAAATCTCCTATGTCTTCTCCCCACACTACAGACACCCTGTGAGATGGGTGGGGCTGAGAGGGCTCTCACAGCAGCTGCCCTTTCAAGGACAACTCTTGCGATAGCTATGGCTGACTCTTACCTGGGAGAGTCGGGTTTGATTCCCCACTCCTCCACTTGCAGCTGCTGGGATGGCCTTGGTTCCGCCATAGCTCTCGCAGAGCTGTCCTTGAAAGGGCAGCTTCTGTCAGAGCCCTCTCAGCTCCACCCGCCTCACAGAGGGCGGCATATAAATCCAATATCTTCATCTACCTCACAAGGTGTCTGTTGTGGGGGAGGAAGGTAAAGGAGATTGTGAACCTCTCTGAGACTCTTCGGAGTGGAGGGCGGGATATAAATCCAATATCTTCATCTACCTCACAGGGTGTCTCTTGTGGGGGAGGAAGGTAAAGGAGATTGTGAGCTGCTCTGAGACTCTTCGGAGTGGAAGGCTGGATATAAATCCAATATGTTCATCTACCTCACAGGGTGTCTGTTGTGTGGGGGGGGGGAGGTAAAGGAGATTGTGAGCCGCTCTGAGACTCTTCAGAGTGGAGGGCGGGATATAAATCCAATATCTTCATCTACCTCACAGGGTGTCTGTTGTGGGGGACGAAGGGAAAGGAGATTGTGAGCCACTCTGAGATTCGGAATGGAGGGTGGGATATAAATCCAATATCATCATCATTTATGGTGCAATCATTTTGAAAGGCACAAACCATCCCCTGTTTCGAGACCATCTGGGTCATTCTATAACTGACATGAAGGTGCGGTTCTTGAACATGTCGCTGAATGTTGGAGCTAGAACCCACACGAAGAAGACCACAAGTCCTGTCCAAAAAATGCAGATGGCAGTCTCATGTAGCCTAGGATCTCCATTCACAGGCAACTAGTGGGTGGGGGTGTACATTACATCACTTCTGGTGGAAAACCAGAAGTGATGTCACTGTGTCAGCATGATGCTGTAGGAACCTGCCAAAATTCTAATTCTAGAGCATCACGTGACATGGATTAATGGATTAATCACTCACAGTGGATTAATCACTCTTCTCTGCCCCCAATTTTCCCACCCCCACCCTGCTCAGCAGCAGCAGGGAAACAGGGAGATCATGTTTAGTGTCACTTGAACTCAGGGCAAGGGGGAGGAGGGTATTAAACATTCAACCTTCACTTGAATTAGCTGCTTGAAAACTGCTCCCCCCACCCATTCCTGATATCCCTGATATTATTCCTGGCATTTGATTAGCTATTTGCACTTTGAAGGAGAGAAAAAGAACACTTTATTGCTAGAAGAAACAGTCACAAGCAACCTAGACAAAACTGCAACTGTATACAATCTAGCCATGGTTAACCACACACCCCCTGGCAGGCAACAGTTACTGCTGTTGGCTCACTCCAGAATCTTTCCTTTGCAACTCATTGTTACAAGTTCTTGCATGTCTAGCATCCTGACTGGCCAATTTTTCCAGGCTTCAGGATCCTGGTTTGCAAGGAGTGCCTATCTCAGACTCAGGCAACAAGAACCCAGTGAGATGGGGGTTTTTTAAAGTGTTTTTCCCCTTTCAAATGTCAACAGCAGAATAAGTTTTGAACAGCGAAACCAAGTGGAGATTGAAGAGTTAAAAAAAACCCCTTTGCTTCCACGCATGGCCCAATGGCAAGTTGAGGCTTCACAAACCTACCATTTTCATTGTATGGATGGACTGCGAGTTATTATTTTCGTCTCATTTGTTTGAGTCATTTGTTGGAGTCGGAGAGGCAAAGCCGAGGGATGAGTCCTCCAGCCAAATTCTTAATGGCAGATTATTTTTTTCCCAAAACAGCTGCCTTAATTGAACATCCTTATTAATGAAATACAACATGGAATTAGGAGTCGGGCCTCCAAGCACCCTCAAAAAGGTCACTGTTGGTGATTCATTCCCTGCAGATATCCCTGTTAAGCAGGCTGTGGCACTCGCACGCCATTTTAATTGCTAATTTTAATTGTTTTTGCTATTGCCAGTGCAGGAGGAAAAAAGGGCTACATCTCCCCTCAAAATGCAGAACCACTGTACTTTCTGCCTTGCACTTCAGCTGAGCTAACATTGGGCATGATTTAGAGTTATACACTTTGAAATAAAGAGAGTTCAGCCAACTCTGAATCAACCAAGAACACTTTATTGCAAGAAGAAACAGTCACAAACAACCTAGGCAAAACTGCAACTATATAGAAGATGAAGATGAAGAAGATATTGGATTTATATCCCGCCCTCCACTCCGAAGAGTCTCAGAGCGGCTCACAATCTCCTTTACCTCCCCCCCCCCACAACAGACACCCTGTGAGGTAGATGAAGATATTGGATTTATATCCCACCCTCCACTCCGAAGGGTCTCAGAGGGGCTCACAATCTCCTTTCCCTTCCTCCCCCACAACAGACACCCTGTGAGGTGGGTGGGGCTGGAGAGGGCTCTCACAGCAGCTGCCCTTTCAAGGACAACCTCTGCCACAGCTGTGGCTGACCCAAGGCCATGCCAGCAGGTGCAAGTGGAGGAGTGGAGAATCAAACCCGGTTCTCCCAGATAAGAGTCCATGCACTTAACCACTACACCAAACTGGCTCTCCAGTTATATACACTCTGGCCATGGTTAACCACGCCCCACCCCCCAGGCACGCAACAGTTACTCCTATTGGCTCACTCTAGAATCCTTCCTTTGCATCTCTTTGTTACAAGTTGTTATATGCCTAGCATTCTGATTGGCCAGTTCTTCCAGGCTTCAGGATCCTGGTTTGCAAGGAGTGCCTGTTGCGGGCTCTGGCAGCAAGAACCCAGTGAGATACAATACATAACACATTTTTCCTTCCCATTGATTGGACCACAACACAGATTTCATCACATGTCTTTGCCTTCCCATTAAAGTCAGTGATGCATAGAAGTCTTTAACTTGGACTGGGCCATGCTCACTGTTTTGTTTAGTTTTTAATGCAAAAGAAGTCATAAAAGTTACCAAAATTGTGCCACAAAGGAGGCTGCCTCTGCATCTCTGAGTGAGTCCCTGCTCTGGCTTGCTTCCTTCCAGTTAGCCTTCACTGGTGGCAAGTCATACGGCTACATCTGGGCATCACATTAGATCGGATTATTCATTCATTCTTAATGCAGAGAAGCAACAAGATGGTTCACGTTTAGAGGAGGCTACCACTGCCTCTCTGCATGAGTCACAGCTCTGGACTTGGCTCCTTCCAATCAGGAAGTAAATCTGTGTGTGTGTGTGTGTGTGTGCTATGTGCCACCAAATTGCTTATGACTCATGGCATCCTGGTAAATTAATGACCTCCAAAATTGGCGTATTGCTAACAGTCTTGCTCAGGTCTTGCGAGCCGAGGACCATGGCTTCCTCAATTGAGTCTGTGCATTTCCTGCTCGGTCTTCCTCTTTTCCTCCTGCCTGCCTGGTGTAGTGGTTAAGTATGTGGACTCTTATCTGGGAGAACCGGGTTTGATTCCCCACTCCTCCACTTGCACCTGCTGGAATGGCCTTGGGTCAGCCATAGCTCTGGCAGAGGTTGTCCTTGAAAGGGCAGCTGCTGTGAGAGCCCTCTCAGCCCCACCCACCTCACAGGGTGTCTGTTGTGGTGGGAGAAGATATAGGAGATTGTAAGCCACTCTAAAGATCATTAAAATTACATACATTTAACTGGTGAAATTCAGCACGCTGAAACAGGCAATGATGCAAAAAGACTTAATAGGCTCCATTCACTCAAGCAAGAAGTCGGATCAAAAAAGGGGATTTTGGAGGGGGAAATTGATGGGGTTCTCGAAATTGGTGACATCCCTAGCAATGAGAGGACTGTCAAAGCTTTCACATGCTGTAAAGGTAAGAACAAAAAAAAGAGGATCGGACCAGTGGTCTATCCAGTCCAGCATCCTGTCTCACACAGAGGCCAACCAGTTCCTCTGGAGAGCCATCAACAGGGTAGAGAGACCAAGGCCTTCCTCTGGTAAGAACATCAGAAGAGTCCTGCTGGATTAGGCCAGTGGTCCATCTAGTCCAGCATCCTGTCTCACACAGTGACCAGCCAGTTCCTCTGGAGAGGTATCAACAGGGCAGAAAGACCAAGGCCTTCCTCGGGTAAGAACATCAGAGGAGCCCTGCTGGATTAGCCCAGTGGTCCATCTAGTCCAGCATCCTGTCTCACACAGTGGCCAGCCAGTTCCTCTGGAGGGACAACAACAGGGCAGAGAAGCTGAGGCCTTCCCCTGAGAAGAGCATCAGAAGAGCCCTGCTGGATCAGACCAGTGGTCCATCTAGTCCAGCCTCCTGTCTCACGCAGTGCCCAACCAGTTCCTCTGGAGGGTCAACAACAGGGCAGAGAGGCTGAGGCCTTCCCCTGAGAAGAACATTAGAGGAGCCCCGCTGGATCAGACCAGTGACTGTGTATCTAGTCCAGCCTCCTGTCTCACACAGTAGCCAACTAGTTCCTCTGGAGGGTCAACAACAGGATAGAGAGACCAAGGCCTTCCCCTGAAAAGAACCTCAGAAGGGCCCTGCTGGATCAGACCAGTGGTCCATCTAGTCTAGCCTCCTGTCTCACGCAGTGCCCAACCAGTTCCTCTGGAGGGCCAACAACAGGACAGAGAGGCCGAGGCCTTCCCCTGAGAAGAACATTAGAGGAGCCCCGCTGGATCAGACCAGTGACGGTGTATCTAGAACAGCCTCCTGTCTCACACAGTGGGCAACCAGTTCCTCTGGAGAGGAATCAACAGGGCAGAGAGACCAAGACCTTCCTCTGGTAAGAACATCAGAAGAGCCCAGCTGGATAGCGGTCTTTGAATGTGCACAAGGCTCATCTGCCTCTGAAGGTAGAATGTCCCCTAAAGGGCAGAAGAGGAAGGCAGTTGCCCTCACAGTAAAAGAGGCAGAGTGCTATGAGGTGGAAGCCAAGGAAGTTGACCAGTCACCCAAGAAACTGAAGAAGAGCAGAGGCTCGGACCCTTATGTGGTCATTGAACACTGTAAAAGCTAACGAGTCTATGGGCGTAATGTTGATGCTGTTGGCCAGGCCCTGCACAGACCTTTCCTGACCTCACCGTGGAGATCAGCTCTGATAAGCCCTACAGAAATAGCTTTGAGGTGCTCCTGTTGAAAGAAAATGGCGCAAAGGTGGAGTTATGGAGTGATCTTAAGAAGGGGCCACTTCACAAGCTGAAGTTCCCAGAACCAAACAAGGTGGTTGAAAGTCTGAAGGGCAGCTTAGAAATAAGGTGAACTTGACAGGATTGCTGAAGGATATCAGCTGAATTGTTCATCCCTTGTGAGTTGGAGCATTTGTGATGGGATATGACCAGGTGAAGTAAACTGCAAAACCTCAGTCATTTCTCTAAAGCTGCTGCTCTTCCCCAATTAAAATGTTTCCTGTCTTCCCACTTTGAAGTCTTTTTGCTTTATCTGAAATAACTTGAAACATTTTCAATAAATGGTCAACTTTGTAATAAAAAAGAAGACGAGCCCTGCTGGATTAGGCCAGTGGTCCTTCTAGTCCAGCATCCTGTCTCACACAGTTGCCAGGCAGTTCCTCTGGAGGTCCGACAACAGAGCACAGAGACCAAGGCCTTCCCCTGGTAAGAATCTAAGAAGAGCCCTTCTGGATCAGATCAGTGGTCCATCTAATCCAGCATTCCATCTCACGCCGTGCCCAACCAGTTCCTCTGGAGGGCCAACAACAGGGCAGAGAGGCTGAGGCCTTTCCCTGAGGAGAACATCAGAAGAGCCCTGGTGGAACAGACCAGTGAGGGTCCATCTAGTCCAGTCTCCTGTCTCACATAGTGCCCAACCAGTTCCTCTGGAGGGCCAACAACAGGGCAGAGAGGCTGAGGCCTTCCCCTGAGGAGAACATCAGAAGAGCCCTGCTGGATCAGACCAGCGAGGGTCCATCTAATCCAGCATCCCATCTCACACAGTGGTCAGTCAGTTCCTCTGGAAGGTCAACCGTCAGTCATAGAGGCTGAGGCCTTCCCCTGATGTTGCCTTCTCCTGGCTCTGAGATTCAGATGCTTAGTGCTTCTGAATGTGGAAGTTCCCCTCATCTACCATGGCCAGTAGCCATTGATAGACTTAACCTCTAGGAAATGTCGAATCTGCTTTTAAAGCTGTTTATTTCTGTGGCCCTCACGACATCCTCTGGCGGCAGACGCCACATTTTAATCACTCTCTATGTAAAGTAAATCGTTTTAGCGTGAGGCATGCCTGCCGTTTTAATTTGGGGGAAAGGGAGCCATTCCTATCCAATATTTATGAAACACAGCTGCCGTGATTGTGTCCCAGTGAAGCTGTGGGGAAGAGATTTTGGCTGCCTCTCTAAGATGAGGGACGAGCAAGTGTTCTCTAATTTACGTTTAAAACGTTCCTTATCCCTCTGTCATTTCTCCAGAAGATTTCTGTGCCAGTTTTCCTGAGATCCTGCTTGAGGCAACTTTATCAAGAAAAAAACATTGCCCGGGAGGGGGGAGGGATTAGACAACAAGCATAAAAATCATTAAAAGTTAACAAAGAATTAGAAACCTAGCATTAAAAACACTGCCCAGGGTATTTAAAACGGCATCAAACAGCTTAAAACGCATCTCAAAGCGGATGAGAAATGTCGACTGAGAGGTGACGTGATAGAGGTTTTCAAGATTGTGCGTGGAATAGAGAAGTTACAGAAAGAAGTACTTTTCTCCCTTTCTCACAATACAAGAACTCGTGGGCATTCGATGAAATTGCTGAGCGGTCAGGTTAGAATGGATAAAAGAAAGTACTTCTCCACCCAGAGGGTGATTAACACATGGAATTCACTGCCACAGGAGGTGGTGGCAGCTGCAAGCATAGCCAGCTTCAAGAGGGGATTGGATAAACATCTGGAGCAGAGGTCCATCAGTAGTTATTAGCCACAGTGTATTGTTGGAACTCTCTGTCTTGGGTAAGTGATGATCTGTATTCTTGGTGGCTTGGGGGAGGTGGCAACAGTGGGAGGACTTCTAGTGTCCTGGCCCCACTGATGGACCTCCTGATGGCACTTGGGTTTTTTGGCCACTGTGTGACACAGAGTGTTGCACTGGATGGGCCACTGGCCCTGATCCAATATGGCTTCTCTTATTTTCTTATGATAAAAATGATTTTAAAGGATAAATGTCATAATAAAATCCCCAGTGAAAGAAACACTTTGGCCTGTCATATAAAGACATAATCCACAGATAGGTTGCCACCACTGAAGAGGCCCTGTCTGTGTTCTGGAGAAGCAGAGCTCTGAATCACCCACACATTAGTGGCATCATTTTTCATGTCCTCTGATCTTTCCCACTGATGCTGATGCAAGCCATGATTTGACTGATTTTAAAAAAATATTATCATAAGAACCAAAAACTGGCTGAGACTGAAAGACAGACACGGTTAAAATAAATAAAGTATGATGCAGATTCAGTGGCTGAAAATGCAAAGGAAGAGAAAATAGAGCAAAGAATAAATGTGCATTTGATTCGTGCAAGGGAGCGGCAAAATTGGAATGTGGATTTGGGGCGGCCAAAAACAGCAGGTTTGAGGTGGTCAGAATCAGCCTTACCTATGGTAGAAATCATCACCCCTGCCCACGCATTACCAGGTTTGTGCTCAGTTTCCCATCCTAATAATGCTATGACATTTTCATTTCACCCTTACTTCAAGGAGCTCCAGAGAGAATGCAAGAACTTTCCCTCCCCTAATTTTATTCTTACACGGGGCTTTTTTTTGTAGCAAGAGCTCCTTTGCATATTAAGCCACACGCCCCTGATGTAGCCAATCCTCCTTACAGTAGGCCCTGTATGAAGAGCCCTGGAACTCTTGGAGGATTGGCTACATGAGAGAGGTGTGGCCTCAGGAGTGGAATTCTAGCAGGAGCTCCTTTGCATACCACACCCCTGATGCAGCCAATCCTCCTGGAGCTTACAGTAGGCCCTCTATGAAGAGCCCTATAAGCGCTTGACGTATTGGCTACATCAGGGGTGTGTGGCCTAATAGGCAAAGGAGTTCCTGCCACAAAAGAGCCCTGTTCTTACAACACCCCACTGAGGTAGGTCGGGCTGGATGAGAAAATAACCGGCCCAAGGTGTGCCAGTGAGGTTCATGGCAGAGGAGGGATTTGAACCCGAGATCCTTGTCTGACACTGACTGCTTCACCACGCTGGCAGTTCCCATGTAGGCTGAACACTTTGAAAGGGAAAACCTATTCCTCTAGTGCTCTACATCTTCTCTCGTCCAGCTCTCGCTGTGTGGCTTGTCTGTTATCACATCCGTCAGCCCTCCGTGTTCATATATCTTCCCCTTTTCCCGTTTCCTCTCACTTGGCTTTGATTTAGCACCGGAATAGATCATTATTTTTCAGCCAAGGGCCATGCGTGAGGCAGGTTCACCCTTGCTATGTCTTTCGTTGTTAATGCTGTTCTGAGTTTATTGGACGGGGGGGGGGGGGGAATCGCTCCAGAAGCAGCGAGGGCTTCACACAAGATCCACCTCCGATCCTGGAGGAGAAGTTTGCAAAACAAGGATTAAAAACAAAAACTGTGAAATGCCTCCCAGGTCATGTCAGGCGTGCGTTCCTAAACATTGTTTGACAGCCGTGTTTTGGAATATAGTTTTCGCATCAAGTTACTCTGTGGGTGAAATCCTTAAAATATTCAACAAGGAAGAACACGGCAGCGCAAGGGACTCTCTGAGCTGTTCTCTGTGTGGAAGGCCTTTGCATGCAGTGATCAGGGGCTGCAAAATGAGAAATTGAGCCATGTAGGAGGTTTGCTGGAGTCCCAGAGAAATGAACACAATTACTCTGCAGTTGGGCTTAATTCTATGCCGTTAATTCCCAAATCGTGCCAACTGTCATTAGAAGTGATCAAATTCAATACTCTCTTTACCTGAAAGGAAGGGAAGAGCTGAAGCTCAGTGGTAGAGCATCTGCTTGGTACACAGAAGGTCCCAGGTTCAGTCCTCAGCTTAAGAACATAAGAGAAGTCATGTTGGATCAGGCCAATGGCCCATCCAGTCCAATACTCTGAGTCACATAAGAACATAAGAGAAGCCATGTTGGATCAGGCCAATGGACCCTCCAGTCCAATACTCTGAGTCACATAAGAACATAAGAGAAGCCATGTTGGATCAGGCCAGTGGCCCCTCCAGTCCAACACTCTGTGTCACACAGTGGCCAAATATATATGTATATATATACACACACACACTGTGGCTAATAACCACTGATGGACCTCTGCTCCATATTTTTATCTAACCCCCTCTTGAAGCTGGCTGTGCTTGTGGCCGCCACCACCTCCTGTGGCAGTGAATTCCACATGTTAATCACCCTTTGGTTGAAGAAGGACTTCCTTTTATCTGTTTTAACCCGACTGCTCAGCAATTTCATCGAATGCCCACGAGTTCTTGTATTGTGAGAAAGGGAGAAAAGTACTTTCTTTCTCTACTTTCTCCATCCCGTGCATAATCTTGTAAACCTCTATCATGTCACCCTGCAGTTGACATTTCTCCAAGCTAAAGAGCCCCAAGCGTTTTAATCTTTCTTCATAGGGAAAGTGTTCCGAACCTTTAATCATTCTAGTTGCCCATTTCTGCACTTTTCCAATGCTATAATATCCTTTTTGAGGTGCAGTGACCAGAATTGTACACAGTATTCCAAATGAAAACCTGGGTTCAATCTTCAGCTTCTCCAGTTACAAGGACCAGATACTGGGTGGAAGGCTATGGCTGGTTTCACACTGCGAAATTGACACGATTGTATCCCGTTCAGAAAAAATCTGCTAAAGTTTGAACCGTTTCTGGGCAACCAGACAGCTGCTACTGAAGCGGCAGGATCCCGTCAGTGGTTGCCCATTCACACTGCTAGCCCAGCTCAACCACAGACCCGCTGAGGAAAGTGTTGTCTCTTTCAAAAAGGCCCCCGTGTGTGCGCTCAATTGGAGAAGCGGAGAAGCGCACCTCGGAGAGGGGGCGGGGAACCTGACCATGCAGAAAACAGCTTGGCGCAATCACATAGCTCTTCTGCTTATGAGTCGCCCCAAGGCATTCAGACAGCAAATCTCCCAACCTGGAGTTGGCAACCATAGGGTTTCACCGCCTGACAGATGGCCAGCCTGTGGCTGCATCTTGAGGGAAAATGGGTACCACCAATCAGTGGCATGATGTCATTTGAGGGTTGAACCTGGAAGTGACCACACTGCTGTAGGATTTGGCACACACGCTCTGATTTTACTATAGAGTTTCCACTGAATCCTAGAGTGTCATGATGTCCTTTTTGGATTTGCCTGGGAAATAACCTCATGCCATCAATGCAACATTGTTTTTTCTTCACAACATCTTATGGAGCAGGTCAGACCTGGCAACCTTGCCTCCTGAGGAGAATATTAACCCAGAGTCAGTTTGGTGTAGTAGTTAAGAGCAGCAGACTCTAATCTGGAGAACCGGGTTTGATTCCCATTCCTCCACATGCAGCCACTGGATGACCTTGGGTCAGTCAAAGTTCTCTCAGTGCTCTCTTCACCACCAACCTCACAGGATGTCTGTTGTGGGGAGGGGAAGGGAAGGAGACTATAAGCCACTCTGAGAGTCCAAGTGAAGGGCGGGGTATAAATCGAATCTCCTCCTCCTCCTCCTCCTCTTCTTCTTCTTCTTCTTCTTCTTCTTCTTCTTCTTCTTCTTCTTCTTCTTCTTCTTCTTCTTCTTCTTCTTCTTCTTCTTCTCCTCCTCCTCCTCCTCCTTCTTCTCCTCCAGTTTGGTGAAGAATAAGCCAGTTTGGTGTAGTGGTTTGTTGGAATTTTGAATATTTATATTGTATGTCTAGGCAGTGTCTAAAGTTCAGTCATTATAGTGTTAGATATGTTTACCTGTCAATCAGACTAGAGCTGATGGAATATTATGCAGAGGCTTGAAAAACGACGGTTAAAGAAGAGCTGTTGACAGTTTTGTGTTAGGATCTGGAGTGAGCTGACTGAGTAACAGCTTGTAAGTGATAGCTTAGAGAATGCAGCCTATAGAGTTACTATTTTCATCCCAATGTCCCTACTCCTTTAGAAATAAAATATATTTTTCAGTCTTAAAGATCTCTCAACTCTTTTGTGATCCAGCGGTCCATTGAACTATCTGGGAAAGTTCAAATAATTTCCCTCACAAAATTTCCAACATGGTTAAGTGTGCGGACTCTTACCTGGGAGAACTGGGTTGGATTCCCCACTCCTCCACTCGCAGCTGCTGGAATGTCCTTGGGTCAGCCATAGTGGTTAAGTGTGCAGACTCTTATCTGGGAGAACCGGGTTTGATTCCCCACTCCTCCACTTGCAGCTGCTGGAATGGCCTTGGGTCAGCCATAGTGGTGAAGTGAGCGGACTCTTATCTGGGAGAACCGGGTTTGATTCCCCACTCCTCCACTTGCAGCTGCTGGAATGGCCTTGGGTCAGCCATAGTGATGAAGTGAGTGGACTCTTATCTGGGAGAACCGGGTTTGATTCCCTGCTCCTCCACTTGCACCTGCTGGAATGGCCTTGGGTCAGCCATAGTGGTTAAGTGTGCGGACTCTTATCTGGGAGAACCGGGTTTGATTCCCCGCTCCTCCACTTGCAGCTGCTGGAATGGCCTTGGGTCAGCCATAGTGGTTAAGTGTGCAGACTCTTATCTGGGAGAACCGGGTTTGATTCCCCACTCCTCCACTTGCACCTGCTGGAATGGCCTTGGGTCAGCCATAGTGGTTAAGTGTGCAGACTCTTATCTGGGAGAACCGGGTTTGATTCCCCACTCCTCCACTTGCACCTGCTGGAATGGCCTTGGGTCAGCCATAGTGGTTAAGTGTGCGGACTCTTATCTGGGAGAACCGGGTTTGATTCCCCACTCCTCCACTTGCAGCTGCTGGAATGGCCTTGGGTCAGCCTTAGTGGTTAAGTGGGCGGACTCTTATCTGGGAGAACCGGGTTTGATTCCCCACTCCTCCACTTGCAGCTGCTGGAATGGCCTTGGGTCAGCCAGAGCTCTCAAGAGTTGTCCTTGAAAGGGCATCTTTTGGGAGAGATTTAGGCGCTTAGGATATAATGCCGTAGAGTCACCGGAAAAGACAATCCTACTAGGAGAAGTGGAAGGCTGCAGGAAAAGAGAAAGACCCAGCAGGAGATGAGTGGAAGCCATGCGGCCCTCCGTCTGCAAGACGCAAGCAAGGCTGTGGATGAGAGGCCATTTTGGAGGCCGTTAATTTATCGGGTTGCCGTACGTTGGAAGTGACTTGATGATGCTCAGGGCCGGCTCGCCCATTAGGCAAACTAGACAGTTGCCTAGGGCGCCAGGAGGGAGGCACCAAATTGGGCTCCTCCCCCCTCGGTGTCCAAGACAACCGCCTGGTTTGCCTCTCCCCCCCTACCGTCGCCAGCCCCCTCCCTTCCGCTGCGCTTCTTCCCCGCTTGCTGCGACGAGGCTGCGCCCTCCCAGCTTCAAGGCGGCTGTGCTTTTTTTGAAGGCAGCGCGGGAGAAGGCTTCGGTCCCCCTCCTTTCCGGTTCCGGAAAGGAGTGGGAGAAGCCTTCTCCCGTGCTGGCTTGAAAAAACGTGCGGCTGCCTTGAAGCTGTTAGGGCCAAGCCTTGTCACAGCGTGCTTTGGGTGGGGCGCAAGTGTGCAACGGAGCACGGCACAGAGGAGGGAGGTCAGGAGGCGGCAGGGGGTTGGCAGACAGAGAGCTTCCCTGGGGCACCATGACCCTAAGGCCGGCCCTGATGAGGCTTAACGCACATCTTCAGCTTTCCCTTCTTTTTTCTGGTCAGTATACAAACCTAGGATTTCTCTCGGATTTCTAGAAAGATCACTTCGTCTGTAGCCCCACTCTCTGGATTTAAGTGTCCACAGATCTGGCAATGTTGAGAATCAGGTGCATTGCTGTGCGGTTGGCAAGGTCCCATGCGTGCACCGTAATGAGCATACATTAAAAATAGTTTTTGCAACATGTGGTAAATTGTTTTAATAAGAAATCCAGGGGTAATGTCTTTTATTCACTAATTGGAGCCTGCAGAGTACGTTTGTCCTTCTCAGTTAGTATTCTCTCTCTCTCAGACAAAAATGCCGATTTTTTTTTTTTAAAAAAAATTTGATGCAAGGGCTAAAAGAACATACAAATGTTTCGTGACTGCTAGAGTAATCTTAAGATTCTTATCACTGAGCAGGGCTTTTTTTGTTGCAGGAACTCCTTTGCATATTAGGCGACACCCCCATTATGTAGCCAGTTCTCCAAGACCTTATAGTAGGTCCTATAAGAAGAGAAGAAGAATTGCAGATTTATACTCCGCCCTTCTCTCTGAAGCAGAGACTTAAAGCAACTTACAATCTCCTATATCTTCTCCCCCCACAACAGGTACCCTGTAAGGTGGGTGAGGCTGAGAGAGCTCTCCCAGAAGCTGCCCTTTCAAGGACAACCTCTGTGAGAGCGACGGCTGACCCAAGGCCATTCCAGCAGCTGCAAGTGAAGGAGTGGGGAATCAAACCCGGTTCTTGCAGATAAGAGTCCGCACACCCTGCTGTTCTCTCTGAATCAGAGTCTCAGAGTGGTCTCCTTTACCTTCCCCCCACCACCACAACAGACACCCTGTGAGGTGGGTGGGGCTGAGAGGGCTCTCACAGCAGCTGTCCTTTCAAGGACAACTCCTGCGAGAGCTATGGCTAACCCAAGTCCATTCCAGCCCTGTAAGCTGTTGGAGGATTGGCTACATCATGAGGGTGTGGCCTAATATGCAAAGGAGTTCCTGCTGCAAAAAAAAGCCCTCTCACTCAGCCAGGGTTTCCGGAGTATGGGAGGAGGGATGATCAGGACTGGCCTTGCCACTAGGAAAACTAGGGAATTGCGGAGGGCACTAGCCTTCCGGGGGCGCCCTCCCCATGTGGTTATTGGGGGCGGGGGGCACCAGAAATTAGCCTTGCCTAGGGTGCCAGATTGTGTAGGACCCCCTGGGGATGCTTGGTTGAATAAAGGTATACTATAGTTATCCCTCATCATCTAAAAAAAAATCTGCATTCCAGCAATGTATCAATCCTGTTAAGGCCAAACGGGCAGGTTCTATTGGTGGAGGGAGGGAACCTGATGTAGAGAGCCAGTTTGGTGTAGTGGTGAAGTGTGCGGACTCTTATCTGGGAGAACCGGGTTTGATTCCCCAATCCTCCACTTGCAGCTGCTGGAATGGCCTTGGGTCAGCCATAGTGGTTAAGTGCGTGGACTCTTATCTGGGAGTGCCGGGATTGATTCCCCACTCCTCCATTTGCAGCTGCTGGAATGGCCTTAGGTCAGCCATAGTGGTTATGTGTGCGGACTCTTATCTGGGAGAACCGGGTTTGATTCCCCACTCCTCCACTTCCACCTGCTGGAATGGCCTTGGGTCAGCCATAGTGGTTATGTGTGCGGACTCTTATCTGGGAGAACCGGGTTTGATTCCCCACTCTTCCACTTGCACCTGCTGAAATGGCCTTGGGTTAGCCATAGTGGTTAAGTGTGCGGACTCTTATCTGGGAGAACCGGGTTTGATTTCCCACTCCTCCACTTGCAGCTGCTGGAATGGCCTTGGGTCAGCCATAGTGGTTAAGTGTGCGGACTCTTATCTGGGAGAACCGGGTTTGATTCCCCACTCCTCCATTTGCAGCTGCTGGAATGGCTTTGGGTCAGCCATAGTGGTTAAGTGCGCGGACTCTTATCTGGGAGTACCGGGATTCATTCCCCACTCCTCCATTTGCAGCTGCTGGAATGGCCTTGGGTCAGCCATAGTGGTTAAGTGTGCGGACTCTTATCTGGGAGAACTGGGTTTGATTCTGCACTCCTCCACTTGCACCTGCTGGAATGGCCTTGGGTCAGCCACAGCTCTCGTCAGGCCTGTAGCCACAAGGGGGGGGGGCAGTGGGCATGGCCTCCCCACCCATCCCCCCCCGGACCTTTATGGCCCCTCCATTCCCCGGTCCCCACTCTTTCCGCGCTGCTTCGGCGGCCCCCATCCCACTCCGCGGGCGCCTCCTCCTCCCTCCCAATTCACCAAGCTGGAGAAATAGTAAACAGCGGGCTTCAGGGGCTCTTTCAAGTCTCCCCCCCCCCCGGCCGATCACGTGATGGGCAGGAAAAGCTCCCAGGCCCACGGTTCGTATGCCGGCTTTCCGACGCTCTCAGCAAGTTCAGCGCTGCCCGCCCCAGCACTGAACTTGCTGAATGCACTGGAAAGCCAGCGTAGGAACCACGGAGTGGAGTGGGGGCCACCAAAGCAGTGTGGAAAAAGCGGGTGGGGGTGGCTTAAAAGAGCCCCTGAAGCCCTCTCTTCACTTTGCTGCTTTGGTGAGTTGGGAAGGTGGGTGGGAGGGAGGGAGGGGAAGGTGCCGGATGGAGGGGGCGGGGCTACCAGGGTGGCGTGGAGATTGGGGATAGAGCAGGGACCACCAGAAAGGGGCCCCCTCCATCCAAAAAGTTTTCCTGTGCCCCCCCCCCCTCCAATCTGGAATTTTCCGGCTACAGGCCTGGCTCTCGTAGGAGTTGTCCTTGAAAGGGCAGCTGCTGTGGGAGCCCTCTCAGTCCCACCCACCTCACAGGGTGTCTGTTGTGGGGGGAGGAAGATAAAGGAGATTGTGAGCCCCTCTGAGATTTGGAGTGGAGGGTGGAATATAAATCCAATATCATCATCATATTATTATTATTATTATTATTTGCATTTATACCCCTCCCTCCCCAGTTGGGCTCAGGGCAACTCACAACAAGTAAAATAACAAGTGAAACAGCAAAACAACAATGTTAAATTATTATAATAAAATTATTGCAATAAGCATTATTAAAAATATGACAATATAAATTAAGACGGTGAGGGGTCTGGAGACCAAATCCTATGAGGAAAGGTTGAAGGAGCTGGGCATGTTTAGCCTGGAGAGGAGGCGGCTGAGAGGTGATATGATCACCATCTTCAAGTACTTAAAGGGCTCTCCTATAGAGGATGGTGCGGAATTGTTTTCTGTGGCCATAGAAGGTAGGACCAGAATCAATGGGTTGAAATTAAATCAAAAGTGTTTCCAGCTCAACATTAGGAAGAACTTCTTGACCGTTAGAGCGGTTCCTCAGTGGAACAGGCTTCCTCCTCGGGAGGTGGTGGGCTCTCCTTCCTTGGAGATTTTTAAACAGAGGCTGGATGGCCATCTGACAGCAATGAAGATCCTGTGAATTTAGGGGGAGGTGTTTGTGAGTTCCCTGCATTGTGCAGGGGGTTGGACTAGATGACCCTGGAGATCCCTTCCAACTCTATGATTCTATGATTCTAATTTGTGGTTCCAAGATGGCGTTAATAGCGCTAGTTGTTAAAGTTCTTGATGTTTTAAGCGCTTTATTTTTCTGACTGGTTCGGAAGAAACGTTTTCTCCTGTGGGATGATGGGTACTAAGCGCCACTGTCAGCTGTTAAAATGCCTCAGGTTAGACATTAAAAGCCTGTCTAAACAGGTGTGTCTTACAAGCCCTGCGGAATTGTGACAAGTCCTGCAGGGCCCTGACCTCTTCAGGGAGGGCAATCCAGGCCTCCTCCTTCTTTTTCTTCTTCTTCTTCTTCTTCTTCTTCTTCTTCTTCTTCTGACTGATCTGGGCTTGTCCCTCCAGGAGCATCCGATGCCTTCGGAACATCATCCACTGGAACCTGATCACGACGTTCATCTTGAGGAACGTGATGTGGTTTGTGCTTCAGCTGATCGACCACAACATCCACGAAAGCAATGAGGTACTTCTTCCACACATAGCAGAAGAAGAAATGCACTCGTTCAATTTAAAATTAGCTTATGTTTGTAGCAAAGAGCCTGCCGTCTCCAATAAGGGGGATAAGGATTCACTCCCGCCGCGGGAGATTATCTGTCCTATGCAGTACAATACAATGCTGGTTGCATCGTTTTGCACTTTCTAGCAAAAAAGGAGCCCACTGAGCAAATGGGGCCATCTGTCCTTGCTCAGCTTTCCTGTGCTGCGGGAAGGTCGAACAGGGAGGGGGGGAGCTTTTGCACGGCGGGTCTTCAAGAGAAGCCCATTGTACAAACGGGGACTGCTTTTGGGCAGGCGCTTGGAGCTGTCCTCCACTGGAGGGCAGGGGGTGAGACCTCGCCGGGGGTGGCAAAAGCCCCAGCGCTGGCCGTGACCACAGAAATCAGTTCCCCTGGGGAAAATGGCTGCTTCGGAGGGTGGACTCAGATCTACTGTGCCTCACTGAGGCAAGGCCAGATACATCAGCCGGTATCATAATGCACCTGTATGAATTGATGGTGCGGTCTCATTTGGAATACTGTGTGCAATTCTGGTCACTGCACCTCAAAAAAGATATTATAGCATTGGAAAAAGTGCAGAAAAGGGCAACTAGAATGATTAAAGGTTTGGAACACTTTCCCTATGAAGAAAGGTTAAAACGCTTGGGGCTATTTAGCTTGGAGAAACGTCGACTGCGGGGTGACACGATAGAGGTTTACAAGATTATGCATGGGGTAGAGAAAATAGAGAAAGAAGTCCTTTTCTCCCTTTCTCACAATACAAGAACTCATGGGCATTCAATGAAATTGCTGAGCTGTCAGGTTAAAATGGATAAAAGAAAGTCCTTCTTCACCCAAAGGGTGATTAAGACATGGAATTCACTGCCACAGGAGGTGGTGGCGGCTACAAGCATAGCCAGCTTTAAGAGGGGATTGGATAAACATCTGGAGCAGAGGTCCATCAGTGGCTATTAGCCACAGTATATATATATATGAGTGTCTGTTTGTGTGTATACACACACACATATATTGGCCACAGTGTGACACAGAGTGTTGGACTGGATGGGCCATTAGCCTGATCCAACATGGCTTCTCCTATGTTCTTATGTGACAGAGTGTTGGACTGGATGGGCCATTGGCCTGATCCAACATGGCTTCTCTTATGTGACACAGAGTGTTGGACTGGATGGGCCATTGGCCTGATCCAACAGGGCTTCTCTTATGTTCTTGAAGGGGGGCAGAACTAAAAAATGGCACCCCCACTCAAAAAATGGTGTGGGGTGTGTTTCTGCTGCCTCAGACAAGGCACCTCCACAAAGCAGCCCCAGTCTTTCGCCCTTCCGGCACCCGCCCCTTACTTCTTTCCCAGGTCTGTGCACAGACCCAAAGGAAAAAAGGGGGGGAGCACAAACGCCTCTGGGATGCTGTCACTTTCTCCTCCCTGGGTCTGTGCACACAGACCCAGGGAGGAGGGGGGGCAGTGTTTATGCTAGCCTCAGCTTCAAGGAAGGCATAAGGGACGTCCTTGCTTTCTCCTCCTTGGGTCTGGCACAGAAGAAAGGGGAAGAGGAGAAAGGGTGGGGGAGTGGTGTTTGCGCTGGCCTCAGCTTCGAGGAAGGCGCAAACGCTGCCGGGATGCCTTCGCTTTCTCCTCCCCGGGTCTGTGCACAGAGAAGAAAAGCATGAGCCTCGAAGGCAGTTGCGATCCGCCAACTACATCTTCTGACCATCCCTGGCCCAAAGGACGTCCATCTTGCCTCAACCAGGGCCTTTTCGGCCCTGGCCCCATCCTGGTGGAATCAGCTCCCAGTGGAGACACAGGCCCTACCGGATTTCTTACCTTTCCATAGACGGAGCTGTTCTGCCAGGCATTCGGCTGAGGTGGGCGGATGCCCTTTGCTTTATTGGCTATACCAGGGGTGGCCAATGGTAGCTCTCCAGGTGTTTTTTGCCTACAACTCCCATCAGCCCCAGCCAGCATGGCCAATGGCTGGGGCTGATGGGAGTTGTAGGCAAAAAAAAACATCTGGAGAGCTACCTTTGGCCGCCCCTGGCCTATACCATCAGCTATCCTCCGCCACAGTGATCTGTTATTGAACGATTGTATCTGGGCCACTGATTGTACTCCAGCCTGCACTGGGAGCCTGCCCTCCTTGTATACTGTACTGTGTTGTGTTACTGGTTCAATTGTATTTTGTTGGTTTTAATGCATGGTATTTGCTTGGTTTTCTTAGAATGTTATCTGCCCTGAGCCCGCCTGGGAAACGGCAGAATATAAATTAACCAACTAAATAAAATAAAATAAAATAAATGGGCGGGATGGCCAACTTGGTGCCCCCTCTCGACGGCACCAGGGGCAGGCATTCCCTCTCCCCCCCCCCGCCCAAAATTTGGCCCCTGACCTCCCCGACTCCATCCTCAAATCTCCAGGAGTTTAGCAGCCGGGATATGGCGACCCGACCCTTGGTCCCCTATCAGTGGCCAGGGGGAACTAGTGAGTGGCTGGTTTTATACCCCTTATCTGAAGGGAATCCTTACTTTCCCCATCAAGTAGCTGGTTATTTCCTGTTTCCACAATTCGGAACAGGAAAAAGGGAATAGCTAATATCTGATTTTCTCTGCTAGAGGAATCCACACAGTTACTCATTACCGCCTTCGTCCATAGTCAGTCAGTCCAAGGGGACAATATCATCTTTCGGTATAAGCTTATTATCTTTGCCCTTTAGTCTTCAAAGCCATAAGGCCTCAGTTTAATTTTTCTCCTTTTTATGCGAGAAGTCCATAAAAGGTCTCCACGAAGGTATAAATTTAAGTACGTTCTTTTCTTTTGTCAAAGATGTAAGTTTGGCTGCGGCTCTGCAAGCTCTGGAGAGCCAGTTTGGTGTAGTGGTTAAGTGTGCGGACTCTTATCTGGGAGAACCGGGTTTGATTCCCCACTCCTCCACTTGCAGCTGCTGGAATGGCCTTGGGTCAGCCGTAGCTCTGGCAGAGGTTGTCCTTGAAAGGGCAGCTGCTGTGAGAGCCCTCTCCAGCCCCACCCACCTCACAGGGTGTCTGTTGTGGGGGAGGAAGGTAAAGGAGATTGTGGGCCCCTCTGAGACTCTTCGGAGTGGAGGGTGGGATATAAATCCAATATCTTCATCTACCTCACAGGGTGTCTGTTGTGGTGGGGGGTGGGAAGGGAAAGGAGATTGTGAGCCGCTCTGAGACTCTTTGGAGTGGAGGGCGGGATATAAATCCAATATCTTCTTCTCTGTCATCTTGGCTAGCCATTCCTCCTGGGCTTTCTTTGAGCACACAAGAATGCAGTTCCGACTGACTTCGCACCAGGGGGTGTGGCCTAATCTGCAAATGAGTTCCTGCTGGGCTTTTTCTATATAAAAAAAGCCCTGTGTGAAACAATAGTGATGTCAGAGGGCGTGGTCTAATAGGCAAATGAGTTCCTGCTGGGCTTTAAAAAGGAAAAGCCCTTCATTCCTCTATTGTAAGTTGTGATGCAGTTTTCCAGTTTTAAGCGTAAAATAGTCTTGCTGCCGTCATCATGTAGAGAAACAAACTTCCATTTGTATTTTCAAGTTGTTTACCCATTAGTCTTGACAACAGCAGCAAGGCCCCTGGTTTCAGTTGTTTTTTTATCTTCAAAACCTGCGTAATTGAATGTGTTTTATCCAATTTTTTTTTTAGCTTTATTACGAGTCCAATACACGTGATAAAATGACCCTTCGTGACCAGTATTCCCTCTAAGCTGAATTAGTGTGAACTTGCTCACAGTTTTGTAGCCTCCCGCTCAAACATTTTTGTCTTAGCTCAGGAAAAACGGCCTCAGAGCAAACTAATGGATGCACTGGCTCACAACTTTAAATCCAGGAGCTCACAAAGTAGAATTTTAGCTCACAAGACTCCATAGCTTAGAGGGACCAGCGTTCATGACCAGCGTTCCCTCTAAATTGGATTAGCGTGGGCTAGCTCACAGTTTTTTAGCCTCTAACTCACAGATTTTCGTCTTAGCTCAGGAAGGATAACCCCAGAGCTAACTAATTTATGCAGGGGCTCACAACTTTAATGCCAGTGGCTCCAGAAGTAGAATTTTAGCTCACAAGACTCCATAGCTTAGAGGGAGTTTTGTACATGACCAGCGTTCCCTCTGAGTTGGATTAGTGTGAGGTAGCTCACAGTTTTTTAGCCTCCAGCTCACACATTTTCATCTTAGCTCAGGAAGGATGGCCCCAGAGCACAATAATTTATGCAATAGCTCACAACTTTAATATAGGGTTGCCAGGTCCTCTTCATCCCCTGGCAGGGGACATTTGCGTGCGCGAATGTCATCAAAAGTGAAGTGATGTCATCAAAATGGTGGTGCCCATGCGGGGCCGCTCTTTGCATTCCCGGGAAAACTCTGTGGTTTTCCCAGACGCTCCAACCATTGGGGAGGTTAAAACTCTATGGTACCTATTGTGCCATAGAGTTTCACCTCCCAAATGGCTAGAGCGTCCGGGGGGGGGACCACAGAGTTTTCCTGGAAATGCCTAGAGCGGCCCCGCATGGGTGCCGCCATTTTGATGATGTCACTTCTAAGTGACATCATCGCACCAGCAACCTAGGGGGAGGTTCCGCACCCGGACCAGGGGTTTGGCAGCCCTAATTTAATACCAGTAGCTCTAGAAGTAAAATTTTTGCTCACAAGACTCCTCAGCTTAGAGGGTGTATTGTTCATGACTATAAGTTTATTGAGGTTATTATGCCGCTCTCCAAGATGTCAGGTCTTTCACATCACTTGCTGTGCGGTCCTATTCATTAGTGATGCCAGGGATTGAACCCAGGGCCTTCTGCACGCCAAGCCGATGTTCAGTCTGATGCACCTGGCCACGCTAAAAAGGTGCTCTGAGCGCTGCGTCTCATCTCCAGACAAACGACGAGGGTGCGATGAGGCCACCCTGTTTCCTGAGTTTGCCGCAACGTGCCCCCAAAACAGAAATGATGGCGACGCAGAGCGATTTGTCACTGCCTTCGCTTTCTCAGGCAGCTGTGGGAGGGGCTGCGAATTTGTGACAGAACATCTGCTTGCTATGCAGGCGCTACCACGTTCAGGTCCCGTCATCTCCAGCGAAAAGAACCAGGCAGGAGGTGGTTTGAAAGAGCTCAACGGGAGATCCTGGCGAGCCTCTGAGTAGATGATACTGATCTTCATGGACCAAGGGTCTCCAGAGAGGCTGAGAAAAACAAACCAAAATTATGCTATTTTCATTTGGGGGAGGAGGTTCGACTGCAGATCTTTTTAACTTTTATTGCCAACCACCTGGAGCCAAGAAGAGCGGTAGGATGTGTTTTAAGAAATAATTAAATGAACAACATCAGGGGAAGGCCTTGGCCTCTCTGCCCCATTGTTGCCTTCCTCAGAGGAATTGGTTGGCCTCTGTGTGAGACAGGATGCTGGACTAGATGGATCCTCACTGGTCTGACCCAGCAGGGCTCTTCTGAGGTTCTTCTCAGGGGAAGGCCTCAGTCTTTCTGCCCTGTTGTTGGCCCTCCAGAGGAACTAGTTGGCCTCTGTGTGAGACAGGATGCTGGACTAGATGGGACTATGAGTCTGATCCAGCAGGGCTCTTCCAATGAGCCCGCCTTTTGGTGGGGGAGGGCGGGATATAAAAATAAAATTTATTTATTTATTTATATTTATTATCATGGGAAGGTCTCAGCCTCTCTGCCCTGTTGTTGGCCTTCCAGAAGAACAGGTTGTGAGATAGGAGGCTGGACTAGATACACCGTCACTGGTCTGATCCAGCAGGGCTCCTCTAATGTACTTCTCGGGGGAAGGCCTCGGCTTCTCTGTCCTGTGGTTGGACCTCCAGAGGAACTGGTTGGCACTGTGGGAGGCAGAATGCTGGACTAGATGGGCCACTGGTCTAATCCAGCAGGGCTTTTCTTAAATTCTTATGAACATATCTCTTTTCTCAGCCTCTTGGATTCCCTAATTCCTTTTGGGTTGTTTCTTCTCCCCTTCATTTTTCTTCAGATTCAATATAAGGCAGATCCACGCGTTGTTCTGCTTTGAACTTGCCATCTCTCTTACCTCAAACCTCCCTGGAAACACCGGTAATGCCTCTAGTTTGGTGTAGTGGTTAAGTGTGCAGACTCTTCTCTGGGAGAACCAGGTCTGATTCCCCACTCCTCCACTTGCACCTGCTGGAATGGCCTTGGGTCAGCCATAGCTCTTACAGAGGTTGTCCTTGAAAGGGCAGCTGCTGTGAGAGCCCTCTCCAGCCCCACCCATCTCACAGGGTGTCTGTTGTGGAGGGAGAAGATATAGGAGATTGTAAGCCGCTCTGAGGCTCTGATTCAGAGAGAAGGGCGGGGTATAAATCTGCAATTCTTCTTCTTACTCATTATACCGACCTTGGAAAGATGGAAGGCAGAGAGCCAGTTTGGTGTAGTGGTTAAGTGTGTGGGCTCTTATCTGGGAGAACTGGGTTCGATTCCCCGCTCCTCCCCTTGCACCTGCTGGAATGGTCTTGGGTCAGCCATTGCTCTGGCAGAGGTTGTCCTTGAAAGGGCAGCTGCTGTGAGAGCCCTCTCAGCCCCACCCACCTCACAGGGTGTCTGTTGTGGGGGGAGAAGACATAGGAGATTGTAAGTTGCTCTGAGGCTCTGATTCAGAGAGAAGGGCGGGGTATAAATCTAAAAATTAAATTAAATGGGGTATAGTGTCACAGAGTCCACTTTCTGAGAGCCAGTTTGGTGAAGTGGTTATGTGCGCAGACTCTTATCTGGGAGAACCGGGTTTGATTCCCCACTCCTCCACTTGCAGCTGCTGGAATGGCCTTGGGTCAGCCATAGCTCTCGTAGGAGTTGTCCTTGAAAGGGCAGCTGCTGTGAGAGCCCTCTCAGCCCCACCCACCTCACAGCATGTCTGTTGTGGGGGGAGAAGATAAAGGAGATTGTAAACCACTCTGAGTCTCTGATTCAGAGCGAAGGGCAGGGTATAAATCTGCAATTCTTCTTCTTCTTCTTCTTCTTCTTCTCCCCAAGGGCAATGACAACCTTCTCCACTTTTATTTATTTATTTATTTATTTGGTTTATATTCCACCCTCCCTGCCAAAACAGGTTCAGGGTGGCTTACATTTCATAAAAACTCTTCCTTTCCCTCCCCTCTCTCTCTTATTCCCCATCATTTTAACTTCTTTTAACCCATAACAGCATGGCATATCACTGGTGCTGTCTATTTCTGTCTAGCCAGCAGTGCAGTCCGTGCGTAGTTTTGCCCCAGAGGCTAGATACCCCCTCTCTCCACCTGCTTTTCTTGTTCACTCTGGCCTTTACTGTAATTTACACTGCCGGTCCTCTTCCAAGTCTAGATGGTATCTTGTGGAGAAAGAAAAATTCAAAGCATTAATCTTTCTCTCCCCTTTTTGGGGAAACAGGTCCCATTCCTATAAATTATTTCTGCCTCTTGGACATAGCCCTGTCCTATATAATAGGATTCTGCTAGACTGAATTATGTCTCCTGCTTGTCAAAGCCTCAGAAATATGTTTTTTCCACCTCCATCTGCCTGATCTCATCTCTCCTTTGCTTTCTCATCATAGGAACGGTGCATACGGCTTTCCCCTCTGTCTCTCTCAATCTCTCTCTCTCTCTCTGCCTCTTCCTCTCCATCTCTCTCTCTCTCTCTCTCTCCATCTCTGTCTCTCTCTCCATCACCCTCTCCATCTCTCTCTCTTTCTCTCCATCTCTCTCTCTCTCACGCACACATACACACTCACCCAGGTTTGAGTCCCTCCCCCTTCAGGTTGCCAGCTCCAGGTTACCTGTAGATTTGTGGGGGAGCCTGAGGAAGGCAGAATTTGGGGAGAGGGAGAGATTTAATGTGGTGTAATGCCATAGAGTCTGCGATAGATAGATAGACAGACAGACTGACTGACTGACTGACTGACTGACTGGGAGAACTGGGTTTGATTCCCCACTCCTCCACTTGCACCTGCTGGAATGGTTTTGGGTCAGCCATAGCTCTGGCAGAGGTTGTCCTTGAAAGGGCAGCTGCTGTGACAGGCCCCTCCCACCTCACAGGGTGTCTGTTGTGGGAGAGGAAGATAAGGAGATTGTGACGCGCTCTAAGACTCTGAAGTTTGGAGTGGAGGGTGGGATATAAATCCAACATCATCTTCTTCATCTTCTTCTTCTTCTTCCAAAAGCAGCCATTTTCTCCAGATGTCAGCTGGAGATCAGTTGTAATCCCAGGAGAATGCCAGTCACCACCTGGAGGCTGGGAACCCTACTGGCACTGCATCTGTCATGGATACTTGCTGGGTGACATCAGATGAGCTAGACTTTTTTTTTGAAGGCAAGAGACGTTTCGGAGGTAGTTTGCCGTTGACTGCCTATGTGTCATGACCCCAGTATTTCTTAAAGATTGTCCTTCCAGATGCTAGCCAAGGCCAGATTTGCTTAGCTTCCGAGGTCCAACAAGAGTGGGCTAGCCTGGGCTATCTAGGTCAGGATTGATAGACAGACAGACAGATAGACTTCTAGGTCAGGATGGATGGACGGACAGATAGACAGACAGACAGGCAAACAGACATACAGACAGGTGGCCAAATACCACCGAACACTGATTCGGCAGTATTCGGCTCCATTATACCTTAAGGGCCGTTGAAGTCAATGGCAAAATAGGGTATAATGAATGGTGCCTGGGAGACAAAGGGCTTGAGAAAGAAGCCCCAAAATTGCAGGGTAGCTTCAGGGGCCTCTTCCTAACAGAACTCCCAAGTTTCAAAAACATTGGACTGGACAGTCCAATTCTAGGGGCATCCAAAGAGGGTGCCCCCAAATCACCATTATTCCCTACGGGCCATTGAAGTCAATGGCAAAATAGGGAATAATGAATAGCAGCTGCAGGGCAGGGAGGTTGAGGGAGATTTGCCGGGCAGCAGCAGGGGCCTCTCCCCCACAGAACCCCCAAGGGGGTCCAATTCTAGGGGCACTCAAAATTGACCCTTTTCCCCTATGGTGGGAAAAAAAGCAATCGTTCACTTTTTCCACTCTAATTAGAAAATGACTATAGGAGACAGGAGGTTTGAGGGAGAGGCACCAGATTTGCAGGGCCAGTTTGGTGTAATGGTTAAGTGAGCGGACTCTTATCTGGGAGAACTGGGTTTGATTCCCCACTCCTCCACTTGCACCTGCTGGCATGGCCTTGGGTCAGCCATAGCTCTGGCAGAGTTGTCCTTGAAAGCACAGCTGCTGTGAGAGCCCTCTCCAGCCCCACCCACCTCACAGGGTGTCTGTTGTGGGGGAGGAAGGGAAAGGAGATTGTGAGCTGCTCTGAGACTCTTCGGAGTGGAGGGCGGGTTATAAATCCAATATCTTCATCTACCTCACAGGGTGTCTGTTGTGGGGGTGGGGAGGTAAAGGAGATTGTGAGCCCCTCTGAGACTCTTCGGAGTGGAGGGCAGGATATAAATCCAATATCTTCATTTACCTCACAGGCTGTCTGTTGTGAGGGGAGGAAGGTAAAGGAGATTGTGAGCTGCTCTGAGACTCTTCGGAGTGGAGGGCGGGATATAAATCCAATATCTTCATCTACCTCACAGGGTGTCTGTTGTGGGGGAGGAAGGTAAAGGAGATTGTGAGCCCCTCTGAGTCTCTTCAGAGTGAAGAGCGGAATATAAATCCAATATCTTCATCTACCTCACAGGGTGTCTGTTGTGAGGGGAGGAAGGTAAAGGAGATTGTGAGTCGCTCTGAGACTCTTCGGAGTGGAGGGCGGGGTATAAATCCAATATCTTCATCTACCTCACAGGGTGTCTCTTGGGGGGGGGGAGGTAAAGGAGATTGTGAGCTGCTGTGAGACTCTTCGGAGTGGAGGGCGGGATATAAATCCAATATCTTCATCTACCTCACAGGGTGACTTTTGTGGGGGAGGAAGGTAAAGGAGATTGTGAGTCGCTCTGAGACTCTTCGGAGTGGAGGCCGGGATATAAATCCAATATCTTCATCTACCTCACAGGGTGTCTGTTGTGGGAGAGGGAGGTAAAAGAGATTGTGAGTCGCTCTGAGACTCTTCGGAGTGGAGGGCGGGGTATAAATCCAATATCTTCATCTACCTCACAGGGTGTCTCTTGGGGTGGGGAGGTAAAGGAGATTGTGAGCTGCTGTGAGACTCTTCGGAGTGGAGGGCAGGATATCAATCCAATATCTTCTTCTTCTCTCCCCACGAGAACCCCCATGTTCCAGAAAGAGTGGACCAAGGGTTCCCATCCTAAGGGCACCCTAAGAGGGTCATTGTTCCTTATGGTGAGAAAAACTACCCCAGGCAGCAGTCAGATTCTCCTAGAGAATCTCTGCACTGGAAAGTCAACTGTGGTGAGGGTGCTTGCTTGCAAGGAGCAGAGCAGTGCTATGTGCCCAGCAGAACAAGCGCCACTGCAGCAGCAATACACAGTTCCAATTAGAGAATCTCTCTGATTCCCAAATTGGGGTAGGGGATTTCTGCAGGGACTTCAGCACAGAGCCAGCGCATTGAATGCACTGGTGCCAAGCAGCGGAGATGTGGCATGGACTTTCTGCATGCAAAGCAGTTGCACAGCCCTACAGAAGAAACACCTGTGGGGAATCCTTGAGCAGCGACGCATTTTCTCAGGTGCAGCTCAGCACATGACAGCTACAGAACGTTCCCAGCAGAACAAGGTCAGATGTTCATCTAGCTTCTATTTGAAAACCTCCAAAAAAAGGAGAGCCCTCCACCTCCCAAGGAAGCCTGTGCCACTGAGGAACTGCTCTATCAGGAAGTTCTTCCTAATGTTTAGTCAAAAACTCTTTTGATTTCATTTCAACCCATTGGTTCTGGTCCGACCTTCTGGGGCCACAGAAAACAATTCTGCACCTTCCTCTATATGACAGCCCTTCAAGTGCTTTAAGATGGCGATCATATCACCTCTCAGCTGCCTCCTCTCCAGGCTAAACATCCCCAGCTCCTTCAACTTTTCCTTATAGGACTTGGTCTCCAGACCCCTCACCATCTTCGTGGCCCTCCTCTGGACATGTTCCAGCTTCCTTCTTAAACTGTGGTGCCCAAAACTGCGGTGCCCAAAACTGCACACAAAACTTTAAGTGAGGTCTAACCAGAGTAAAGTGATACCATCACTTTGCGTGACCTGGGCACTATACTTCTCTTGATACAGTCCGAAATCGCATTTGCCTTGTTGTTGTAGTTATAAATCACCCAATCTAGCTACAGCAGCAAACTGTTGACTCCTATTCAGTGTATGGTCCACTAAGACCCCTAGATCCTTTTTGCACAAACTACTACCAAGACAAGTCTCTCCCATCCTATAATTATGCACTGGATTTTTCCAACCTAAATGCAGAACTTGACATTTCTCCCTGTTGAATTCATTGTATTTGTTTCCGCCCGGTTTTCCAGCCTATCGAAATCATCCTGCACCTTGACTCCAGTCTTCTAGTGTATTTGCTACCCCTTCCTGATTTAGTATCATCTGCAGATTTAATAAGCATTCCTTTTATTTAGTCGGCATCCTCGAAGCAAGAAAGAAAAAGGCTTGGCTTAGTCACCAAAGTTCATTTTTGCCCTTCAGTAAAACAGAAAGAAAGATCTCATATTTTTCTCTCTCTTTTTTTGGTGGAACTCGCCTCTGCATTGTGCAAATGAGGTCAGAGATCCGATTCTTCAGGGGAATGCAAAGGTAGATCTATTTCAGGTCTCTTTAATCATTTCAGCTATACGATTTTTTTATCACTCCTCCCCCACCCCACAAGCCGATGTGATTACGCCTGTTTAAAAATCGGCATGTCTAATCTCACGCTTCATGAGCCTCAGTGATTACTTGCTTGCCGGGGCAGGAGGGGGATTCATTAATTTCTTTTCTTTCCCTCCTTCTGTGTCTGCTGATTTTTTTGAACTTCCGTCTAAGAATTAATTTTACCATCGGGTCGGTGTCAACGTGATTATTATTTTCCAGGCTGTGTGGATACCATGGCTTTTCTGTAGGGTAGCGTTAGCATAGAATGTTGTATACAGAATGTTGTTATATCCCGCCCTCCACTCCGAAGAGTCTCAGAGCGGCTCACAATCTCCTTTACCTTCCCCCCACCCACAACAGACACCCTGTGAGGTAGATGAAGATATTGGATTTATATCCCGCCCTGCACTCCGAAGAGTCTCAGAGCGGCTCACAATCTCCTTTACCTTCCTCCCCCACAACAGACACCCTGTGAGGTAGATGAAGATATTGGATTTATATCCCGCCCTCCACTCCGAAGAGTCCCAGAGTGGTTCACAATCTCCTTTCCCTTCCTCCCCCACAACAGACACCCTGTGAGGTAGATGAAGATATTGGATTTATATCCCGCCCTCCACTCCGAAGAGTCTCAGAGCGGCTCACAATCTCCTTTACCTTCCTCCCCAACAACAGACACCCTGTGAGGTAGATGAAGATACTGGATTTATATCCCGCCCTCCACTCCGGAGAGTCTCAGAGCGGCTCACAATCTCCTTTACCTTCCTCCCCCACAACAGACACCCTGTGAGGTAGATGAAGATATTGGATTTATATCCCGCCCTCCACTCCGAAGAGTCTCAGAGCGGCTCACAATCTCCTTTACCTTCCTCCCCCACAACAGACACCCTGTGAGGTAGATGAAGATACTGGATTTATATCCCGCCCTCCACTCCGGAGAGTCTCAGAGCGGCTCACAATCTCCTTTACCTTCCTCCCCCACAACAGACACCCTGTGAGGTAGATGAAGATATTGGATTTATATCCTTCCTTTAGGGCAAAGACAAGTTTCTAGTCCCTGAGATTGCAGTGATTTGTGTGTGTAAAGTGCTGTCAAGTTGTGGCTCTATAGGAATTTCAAGGCAAGAGATGGAGAGAGGTGGTTGGCTATTGCTTGCCCCTCTGTGTGGTAACCCTGGACTTAGGGGCGCCAATCCCCAGGTGGGTTAAGCTAAATAACAAAAAAAAAATGTGGAAAATAACGAAAGATGTATCTCAATCAATAATTATACAACATGAATACATATATATATTTAAACAATCAACCTTCAGTGTGCAATTAATAACATACAAATATACAGTCTTCACAAAACTGAAGAGGGGAGTTCACAGTCTCACTTTTATACAAAAGTTTAAAGTTCCATGTATGCGCATCGAAGTTCAATTCCAAATGCTTAAGACCGCTTTGCCGGCTCATGCAGGTCTGTTAAAGTGCCAGTGCAACTGGGATTCCGTGTAAAATAGTCTTTGACCTTCCAAATCGCATGATTTTCAAGCTTCGGGTTTTCAAAAAGAATTTTTTAAGCGGTGGGGTTCAATGCCATGTAGAGTGATCTGTTATGTGCTGATGCATGGGCTACGCCTCTTGGAAGAAGGTCGTTACAGAAACAGTAACAGATGCGTTACTGCTATTTTCAACCCCACCACTTTAAAAGTTCTTTTCGGAAACCTGAAGCTTGAAAATCATGCGATTTGGAAGGTCAAAGATTATTTTAAATGGAATCTCAATAGCTCTGGGACTTTAACAGACCCACGGGAGCGGGAGAAGTGGTCTGAAGCGTTTACAGTCGGACTTCGACGTGCATACGTGGAACTTTAAACTTTTGTATAATATTGAGACTGTGAACTCCCCTATTCAGTTTTGTGAAGATTAGATATTTGTATGTTATTAATTGCACATTGAAGGTTGATTGTTTAAAAAAAATATTCATGTGGTATAATTATTGTTTGAGTTATATCTTTCATTATTTTTTGCAATTTTTTTGGTTATTTAGCTATACTTCTTGTGGTACTCTTGGATTGCTAAACCCCAGGTGAAGGCAGGGATCCCCCAGTTTGGAAGAAGATGAAGATGAAAATGAAGATATTGGATTTATATCCCGCCCTCCACTTCAAAGAGTCTCAGAGCGGCTCACAATCTCCTTTCCCTCCCCCCCCACAACAGACACCCTGTGAGGTAGATGAAGATATTGGATTTATATCCCGCCCTCCACTCCGAAGAGTCTCAGAGGGGCTCACAATCTCCTTTACCTTCCCCCCCCCACAACAGACATCCTGTGAGGTAGAAGATATTGGATTTATATCCCACCCTCCACTCCGAAGAGTCTCAGAGGGGCTCACAATCTTCTTTACCTTCCTCCCCCACAACAGACACCCTGTGAGGTAGATGAAGATATTGGATTTATATCCCGCCCTCCACTCTGAAGAGTCTCAGAGCGGCTCACAATCTCCTTTACCTTCCTCCCCCACAACAGACACCCTGTGAGGTAGATGAAGATATTGGATTTATATCCCGCCCTCCACTCCGAAGAGTCTCAGAGCGGCTCACAACCTCCTTTACCTTCCTCCCCCACAACAAACACCCTGTGAGGTAGATGAAGATATTGGATTTATATCCCACCCTCCACTCCGAAGAGTCTCAGAGGGGCTCACAATCTCCTTTACCTTCCTCCCCCACAACAGACACCCTGTGAGGTAGATGAAGATATTGGATTTACATCCCGCCCTCCGAAGAGTCTCAGAGGGGCTCACAATCTCCTTTCCCTTCCTCCCCCACAACAGACACCCTGTGAGGTAGATGAAGATATTGGATTTATATCCCGGCCTCCACTCCGAAGAGTCTCAGAGGGGCTCACAATCTCCTTTACCTTCCTCCCCCACAACAGACACCCTGTGAGGTAGATGAAGATATTGGATTTACATCCCGCCCTCCACTCCTGAGAGTCTCAGAGCGGCTCACAATCTCCTTTACCTCCCCCACCCCACAACAGACACCCTGTGAGGTAGATGAAGATATTGGATTTATATCCCGGCCTCCACTCCAAAGAATCTCAGAGTGGCTCACAATCTCCTTTACCTTCCTCCCCCACAACAGACACCCTGTGAGGTAGAAGAAGATATTGGATTTATATCTCGCCCTCCACTCCGAAGAGTCTCAGAGGGGCTCACAATCTCCTTTCCCTTCCTCCCCCACAACAGACACCCTGTGAGGTGGGTGGGGCTGGAGAGGGCTCTCACAGCAGCTGCCCTTTCAAGGACAACCTCTGCCAGAGCTATGGCTGACCCAAGGCCATGCCAGCAGGTGCAAGTGGAGGAGTGGGGAATCAAACCCGATTCTCCCAGATAAAAGTCCGCACACTTAACCACTACACCAAACCGGCTCTCCCCCCAGTTTGGAGGCCCTCCCCCCACTTCAGGGCCAGCAGAAAGTGGGGAGGAGGAGGGAAATGTCTGCTGGGCACTCTGTTATTCCCTATGGAGACTGATTCCCATAGAGTATAATGGAGAATTGATCCACGAGTATCTGGGGCTCTGAGGGGGTTGTTTTCTGAGGTAGCATCCAATTTTCAGCCTAGCATCCAGTGTCTCTCCCCAAAATACCCTCCAAGTTTCAAAAGGATTGGGCCAGGGGGTCCAATTCTATGAGCCCCAAAAGAAGGTGCCCCTATCCTTCATTATTTCCAGTGGAAGGAAGGCATTGAGAAGGAGTGCAGTCCCTTTAAATGTGATGGCCAGAACTCCTTTGGAGTTCAGTTATGCTTGTCACACCCTTGTTCCTGGCTCCACTCCCAACGTCTCCTGGCTCCACTTTCAAAGTCCCCAGATATTTCTTTAATTGGACTTGGCAACCCTACCTGGGCTTCCTTGGAGTCTCCCATCCAGGTCCTAACAACACCCCACTTAGCTACCAAGATCTGACAAGATCAGACTAGAGAATCTAATGCCAGCAGAAAGTTCTGTGAGCTTCAGCATCAGATATGTGTAAAAAATATGCTTTAGGCACGATTCTGTTATTACTAGGATTTGATTAGATGAGCCTGTTGGCTTTGAAAAAGAAGGAACTTCGAAATTGGCTCCATCCAGAAGCATGGCTGCCAACTCCAGCCGCTGGTAGCTGCCGTTCCGAGGGAAGTGGTTTACCCGCTAAGTTGCAGAAATTGATTATTGGCTCACTGCTTACCGTTGCATCGTCAACTTCTTGCCAGAAGTTCTGGCTTTTAACCAGGGGCGGAATTCTAGCAGGAGCTCCTTTGCGTATTAGGCCACACACCCCTGATGTAGCCAATCCTCAGAGAGCTTACAAAAAAGAGCCTTGTAAGCTCTTGGAGGATCGGCTACATCTGGGGTGTGTGGTCTAGTACGCAAAGGAGCTCTGCTAGAAACCCACCCCCGTTTTTAACACTGCAGTATCCTTTAAAAAAATTATTTTAGGAACAGATTTTCAGTTTACCATAAAGAACAATGTAATTAATCGCATCAAAGAATGAAGCCATAGTGAGGACATAATTAACGACTTAAAAATGCCAGGAAAAAGAAAAAGCCGTTCATAATGTAGATTACCAAGGAGAGGTCATACAATTATATTGAAGATCGTCTAGTGCCAATACATTCTACTGACAGATTCCTCTGTAGGGATGTACAAAGAGCTGTCCCAAGATTGTATGAAGAGATCACATCCAATTAATCAAACTGAACTATTGAGAGCTCACAGTTTTTTGTATGCAGACCAGAGGAGAGAAAACGAGCCCGGAACATATCAGAAATAGAGCTGATCATGATAACAATGATTTTTTTTGGTGGGGTGGGAGGGGGAATATTACATTGGGTGAGATATTCCACTATTTGGAACCAGAAGACAATAATTTTATTTTCTTGGGTGTGTTCCGTCAGAGCATTGGTACTGTAACTAGAGATTTTACTTAGTAGGGAATAATCTCACAGTTGGGTTCTCTGCCGTATCCTTTTTGACATTGGGAAGATGGCTCTATAGCAGGGGTAGCCAAACTTGCTTAATGTAAGAGCCACATAGAAGAAGAAGAAGATATTGGATTTATATCCCACCCTCCACTCCGAAGAGTCTCAGAGCGGCTCACAATCTCCGTTATCTTCCTCCCCCACAACAGACACCCTGTGAGGTAGATGAAGATATTGGATTTATATCCCGCCCTCCACTCCGAAGAGTCTCAGAGCGGCTCACAATCTCCTTTACCTTACTCCCCCACAACAGACACCCTGTGAGGTAGATGAAGATATTGGATTTATATCCCGCCCTCCACTCCGAAGAGTCTCAGAGCGGCTCACAATCTCCTTTACCTTCCTCCCCCACAACAGACACCCTGTGAGGTAGATGAAGATATTGGATTTATATCCCGCCCTCCACTCTGAAGAGTCTCAGAGCGGCTCACAGTCTCTTTTCCCTTCCTCCCCCACAACAAACACCTTGTGAGGTAGATGAAGATATTGGATTTATATCCCACCCTCCACTCTGAAGAGTGTCAGAGCGGTTCACAATCTCCTTTACCTTCCTCCCCCACAACAGATACCCTGTGAGGTAGATGAAGATATTGGATTTATATCCTACCCTCCACTTTAACTTTAAATGCATTCTCCAAGCTGCCAGCTGGCTTGGCTTGGAGAAGTTATTTAAAGAGAGAAATGTCTTCCCCAAGCCAGCTGACAGAGTGGCGGGGGCTTCCCAAGCTGCTCTTTGGCCACCCCTGCTCTATAGTATTTGTTGCACTTTGGAGGACTTCCAATGAAAACTTGCATATAACGAAACTCAGTAGAGGCTTTTGGAAATTTACAGCCCATAAAAGAATTTGGACTGTAAAAGACTCCTCTGCATTGGTTGTTTCAGTTTCCATTTGTGGGGTATGTAAGAATTGCTGTATGGGAGTGCAAGTAGTCCGTGAAGGTATATTTAATAATAGAATCCTAGGGTTGGAAGGGACCTCCAGGGTCATCTAGTCCTGCACAATGCAGGAAACCCACAAATACCTACCCCAAATTCACAGGATCTTCATTGTTTCAAAACCTCCAAGGAAGGAGAGCCCACCACCTCCCGAGGAGGAAGCCTGTTCCACTGAGGAACCGCTTTAACTGTCAGGACGTTCTTCCTAATGTTGAGCCGGAAACTCTTCTGATTTAATTTCAACCCCTTGGTTCTGGGGCCACAGAAAACAATTCCACACCATCCACACCAGTTTGGTGTAGTGGTTAAGTGTGCGGACTCATCTGGGAGAACCGGGTTTGATTCCCTACTCCTCCACTTGCACCTGCTAGCATGGCCTTGGGTCAGCCATAGCTCTGGCAGAGGTTGTCCTTGAAAGGGCAGCTGCTGTGAGAGCCCTCTCCAGCCCCACCCACCTCACAGGGTGTCTGTTGTGGGGGGGGGGGAGGGAAAGGAGATTGTGAGCCGCTCTGAGACTCTTCGGAGCAGAGGGAGGGATATAAATCCAATATCTTCATCTACCTCACAGGGTGTCTGTTGTGGGGGGGGAGGAAGGTAAAGGATATTGTGAGCCCTTCTGGGAATCTTTGGAGTGGAGGGCGGGATATAAATCCAATATCTTCAGCTACCTCACAGGGTGTCTGTTGTGGGGGGAGGAAGGGAAAGGAGATTGTGAGCCCCTCTGAGACTCTTCGGAGTGGAGGGCGGGATATAAATCCAATATCTTCATCTACCTCACAGGGTGTCTGTTGTGGGGGAGGAAGGGAAAGGAGATTGTGAGCCCCTCTGAGACTCTTCGGAGTGCAGGGCGGGATATAAATCCAATATCTTCATCTACCTCACAGGGTGTCTGTTGTGGGGGAGGAAGGTAAAGGAGATTGTGAGCCACTCTGAGACTCTTCGGAATGGAGGGCAGGATATAAATCCAATATCTTCATCTACCTCGCAGGGTGTCTGTTGTAGGGGAGGAAGGGAAAAGAGATTGTGAGCTGCTCTGAGACTCTTCAGAGTGGAGGGAGGGATATAAATCCAATATCTTCATCTACCTCACAGGGTGTCTGTTGTGGGGGAGGAAGGTAAAGGAGATTGTGAGCCGCTCTGAGACTCTTCGGAGTGCAGGGCGGGATATAAATCCAATATCATCTTCTTCTTCTTCTTTATATGACAGCCCTTCGTCCTTGAAGATGGTGACCAAATCACCTCTCAGCCGCCTCCTCTCCAGGCTAAACATTCCCAGCTCCTTCAACCTTTCCTCATAGTACTTTCATAATACTTATGAAATGTCAATATAAATTTATTCAATCTTTTTTGGTAACATGTTTGGATTTGTTAGCTATTTGTCTGCAATATATTTGCTCTCCCTCCGTCACAGAAGCAGAATGCATTGTGCAGATTGAGAGGGACTATACGAGCATCACTTGCTATTTGAAAATGATATGGGTTGCAGAATTCATTTTTTTCTCAACACAAAGCTGTCTGGGTAAACTTGGGCCGGATAAACCTAGCTTACATGCATTTCCAGTTGCATCCATTTATTTATAACCCACTTTACTGCCTACGTTGGAACCACTTAGAACATTGTCCTTCTGTCTCCCGTCTTCTCACAACACCCTTGTGAGGGAGCCCAAGCTGTGAGTTTGTGATGGGCCCAGGGTCACCCAGCCAGCTCCCATGGTAGAGCTTCCACCCACTCTGGCAAGGTTACTCCGGGGATGAAGACAGGAGGGAACTCTAGTTGGGGAAATCCCTGGATATTTGGGAGCAGAGGCTGGGGAAGGCATGATTTAGGACGGGGAGGGACTTCGGTAGAATATAATGGAGTCCTCCCTCTGAAACTGCCATTTTCTGTAGGGAAACTGACCTCTGCTGCCTGATCTCTGTGGCAAAAGAGGAAGATTGAAATGTGAGGAGTAATCTTAATCAATTGTGTGTGTTGACGGAGTCCCTCAAGCAGCCGGGCTTGTCTAGCCTTTCAATCATTTCGCTGGGTCCGAATAGGGTTGCCAAGTCCAATTCAAGAAATATCTGGGGACTTTGGGGGTGGAGCCAGGAGACATTGGGGCCGGAGCCAGGAACAAGGGTGTGACAAGCATAATTGAACTCCAAAGGGAGTTCTGGCCATTACATTTCAAGGGACAACACACCTTTTTAAATGTCTTCCTTCCATAGGAAATAATGAAGGATAGGGGCACCTTCTTTTGGGGCTCATAGGATTGGAACCCCTGGTCCAATCGTTTTGAAACTTGGGGGGTACTTTGGGGAGAGGCGCTAGATACTATACTGAAAATGTGGTGCCTCTACCTCAAAAGGCAGCTTCCCCAGAGCCCCCGAAACCTCCAGATCAATTCCCCATTATACCCTCTGAGAATCGATCTCCACATAGGGAATAAGGCTCAGCAGACATTTCCCTCCCTCCCCCCCCCGCCCCACCCCCCCTTTTCTGGTGACTCTGAAGCGAGGGATTGGCCTCTCTACTCACGAGTTGCTGCCAACTTCTCCAAAGTAATACAGACACCCCATCCCAAGAGGAAGCCTTTCAATCGGAGACTGAAGCCTCCGGAGGTGGAAAGTCACATGGTCCTCTGGGGGCGGGGTTTCCCCCTGCCGGCCAGCTTACTGGGGGCGGGAAGGAGCCTGGGAAAGCGGAAGAACCCCCGCTGGGACCTGGGGATTGGCAAGCCTAGGA
>NC_083232.1:11427173-11459673 GCF_032191835.1 Heteronotia binoei
AGATTTTTGTCGACTTGTAACAGCCAACGGCTAATTGCAATAAACAAACTGAACCTTCCCCACCTTGCAGGTATTCCTTTCCCCATCATTGCTGCCTGGGCCGTCTGCAAGCTCTATTACGAAAATGAACAGTGAGTAAAGCCACCGGATCCCTCCTCTTCTGCGTGCTTCAGAGGGCAAGACGGGAGTCTTTCACCGCCTGTCGAGGGAGTGTGTGACTACAGGGGCACTCTGGATCCAACGACGGGCAGATTCAGAGCTTGCGGCGGTGGAAGCGCTGCCGAGTTGCAGCTGACTCGTGGCAACCCTGTAGAGTTTTCGAGACAAGGGACGGACAGAGGTGGTTGGCCATTGCTTGCCTCTGTGTAGCAAGCCTGGATATCCTTGGGAGGGGGTTTCCTATGTGAGTGCTAACCATGGCTGACCCTGCTTTGGTTCCAAGAGATGAGATCAGGCTAGACCGAGCCATCCAGGTCTAGTTGAAAGACATTCGGAGTTGGTTTGGCATCGCCTGCCTCTGTGTAGCAACCCTGGACTTTCTTGGTGATCTCCCACCCAAGTAGTAACCAGGGTTGACCCTGCTTAGCTTTCAGGAGCTGATGAGATCAGGCTAGCCTGAGCCATCCAGGTCTAGCTGAAAGACAAACTGAGTTGGTTTGCCATTGCCTGCCTCTGCGTAGCAACCTTGGATTTCCTTGGTGGTCTCCCATCAAAGTAGTAACCAGGGTTGTCCCTTCTTAGCTTCTGAGAGCTGATGAGACTGGGCTAGCCTGAGCCATCTGGGTCCAGTTGAAAGACATCTAGAGGGGGTTAGCCATTGCCTGCCTCTGCCCAGCAACCCTGGACTTCCTCGGTGATCTCCCATCCAAGTAGTAACCAGGGTTGAGCCTACTTAGCTTTCAAGAGCTGATGACAGCAGGCTAGCCTGAGCCATCCAGGTCTAGCTGAAAGACAAACAGAGTTGGTTTGCCATTGCCTTCCTCTGCGTAGCAGCCTTGGATTTCCTTGGTGGTCTCCCATCCAAGTAGTAACCAGGGTTGACCCTGCTTAGCTTCTGAGAGCTGATGAGATCAGGCTAGCCTGAGCCATCGAAGATAAACAGAGTTGGTTTGCCATTGCCTTCCTCTGCCCAGCAACCCTGGACTTCCTCGGTGATCTCCCATCCAAGTAGTAACCAGGGTTGAGCCTACTTAGCTTTCAAGAGCTGATGAGATCAGGCTAGCCTGAGCCATCCAGGTCTAGCTGAAAGACATACAGAGTTGGTTTGCCATTGCCTGCCTCTGCATAGCAACCTTGGATTTCCTTGGTGGTCTCCCATCCAAGTAGTAACCAGGGTTAACCCTGCTTAGCTTCCAAGAGCTGGTGAGATCAGGCTAGCCTGAGCCATCCAGGTCTAGTTGAAAGACATACAGAGGTGGTTGGCCATTCCCGGCCTCTGCCAGCAACCCTGGACTTCCTTGGGGATCTCCTGTTCAAGTACTCACCAAGACTGACACTTCTTAGCTTCTGAGATCTGATGAGATTGGTCTAGTCTGGGTTATCCAGGTCAGGGTGGATTCAGAGTTACCTTATGCAATGGGTTGCTGTTAATTATTTGGGGGGGTTGCTCTTTATGGGGGGGGGGAATTGTATAGTTATGCAGTTACCTTCTGCAGGGGATGGTGGGGAATGGCATTTGCAGAGGTAGAAATAGGATAGTTACACAATCTATGTCTAGAGATAAGCCAGAATCACAGAAGTTCCGTGTGAGACCAGGGCCAGCGCATGGAAGTCGGCAAGGTAGGTGGCTGCCTAGGGCGCCACCTTGCCACAGGGGCAGGGGGCAGGTGCCCCCTTCCCATCCCCGCTCACATTGACCCTGATACTGTGCGGCATTCTTTCTTCACTCCAATCTATCAGAGGAAAGAAAGAACGCCCTGCCCAGCAGCCCTTTCCTGCTTTGGAGGGAGAGGAGCAAACGGAGCAAAGAAACAATCCCACCACCACCACCACCCCCCGCGGCCCCTGCTTATCTCCCTCTGAAGTGGGAGAGGGCTGCTGGGCACGGGGCGCACCGCGCACTGTTGCAATGATGTCACTTTCAGGTAGGCTTGCCAAGTCCAATTCTGGGGACTTTAGGAGTGGAGCCAGGAGATATTCGGGGTGGAACCAGGAGCAAGGGTGCGACAACAATAATTGAACTCTAAAGGGAGCTCTGGCCATCGCATTTAAAGGGATCTCATGCCTTTTAAGTACCTTCTTTCCATAGGAAATAATGAAGGATAGGGGCACCTTCTTTGGGTGCCCATGAAATTGGACCCTCCTGGCCCAAACTTTTTGAAATGTGGAAGGTATTCTGGGGAGAGGCACTGGATGCTATACTGAAAATTTGGTGCCTATACCTTAACAAACAGCTCTCCCAGAGCCCCAGATACCTGCGGATCAATTCTCCATTATTTCCTATGGGAATAAGTCTCCATAGGGAATAACAGAGTTCCCAGCAGACATTTCCCTCCCTTCCCCCCGCTTTCTGATGACTCTGAAGCGGGGGGAGGGCCTCCAAACTGGGGAATCCCCTGCCCCCACCTGGGGATTGGCAACCCTACTTTCAGGGGGGCAGCGGTGCAGGGTTCTGTCTTGGGCGGCAGAAACCCTAGCTCCAGGGCTGTGTGGGGCTCTTTTAAAGAACAATTCCCAGGGCTCTTTTTCTAGCAGGAGCTCCTCTGCATATTAGGCCACGCCCCCCTGATGTAGCCAATCGTCCTGGAGCTTACAGAAGGCCTTGTACTAACAGCCCTCTAAGATCTTGGAGGATTGGCTACATCAGGGGGCCTGGCCTAATATCCAGAAGAGCTCCTGCAAGAAAAGAAGTCCTGACAATTCCAAATGTTCCACAAGACCACAAGAGCTCCTGTAGGCAGGAGGAGGGGTGGTTCCGCCACTGTCAGTCGAGGTGGAGATCCATGGAGCTGGAAAGTGCCAACAAGCACAGTTCATTTATAGAGATCCCTCGGGTTTTCAGCACAAGAGACGGGCAGAGGTGGTTTGCCTTTGCCTGACTCTGTGTCCCAACCTTGGATGTCCTTGGTGGTCTCTCCTCCAGGTATTAACCTGGGTCAAGCTTGCTTACCTTCCTAGATCAGGCAAGCAAGGCCCGTCCAAATGAAGGCAAACAGGGAATGCAGGCTGCCACTCCTCCTGAGAGTTCTTATTATTTGGATAGTTCGTTGCTAAAAGTACAAACTGGCTTCACCGAAAAATGGCGTGAGGTGGAGTTTTGCCCATAAGGATGTAGGAAGAGACCCACTGGATCAGACCAGTGAGGGTCCATCTAGTCCAGCATCCTGTCTCACACAGTAGCCAACCAGTTCCTCTAGAGGGCCAACAACAGGGCAGAGAGGCTGAGGCCTTCCCCTGAGAAGAACATCAGAAGAGCCCTGCTGGGTCAGACCAGTGAGGGTCCATCTAGTCCAGCATCCTGTCTCACACAGTAGCCAACCAGTTCCTCTAGAGGGCCAACAACAGGGCAGAGATGCTGAGGCCTTCCCTGAGAAGAACATCAGAAGAGCCCTGCTGGGTCAGACCAGTGAGGGTCCATCTAGTCTAGCCTCCTGACTCACACAGTGGCCAACCAGTTCCTCTAGAGGGCCAACAACAGGGCAGAGAGGCTGAGGCCTTCCCCTGAGAAGAACATCAGAAGAGCCCTGCTGGATCAGACCAGTGAGGGTCCATCTAGTCTAGCCTCCTGACTCACACAGTGGCCAACCAGTTCCTCTAGAGGGCCAACAACAGGGCAGAGAGGCTGAGGCCTTCCCCTGAGAAGAACATCAGAAGAGCCCTGCTGGGTCAGACCAGTGAGGGTCCATCTAGTCTAGCCTCCTGACTCACACAGTGGCCAACCAGTTCCTCTAGAGGGCCAACAACAGGGCAGAGAGGCTGAGGCCTTCCCCTGAGAAGAACATCAGAAGAGCCCTGCTGGATCAGACCAGTGAGGGTCCATCTAGTCTAGCCTCCTGACTCACACAGTGGCCAACCAGTTCCTCAGGAGGGCCAACAACAGGGCAGAGAGGCTGAGGCCTTCCCTGAGAAGAACATCAGAAGATCCCTGCTGGGTCAGACCAGTGAGGGTCCATCTAGTCTAGCCTCCTGTCTCACACAGTGGCCAACCAGTTCCTCTGGAGGGCCAACGACAGGACAGAGAGGCCAAGGCCTTCCTCTGCTAAGAACATAAGAAGAGCCAACAGGACAGAGAGACCAAGGCCTTCCCCTGAGAAGGACATCAGAAGAGCCCTTCTGGATCAGACCAGTGATCCATCTAGTCCAGCATCCTGTCTCACACAGTAGCCACCCAGTTCCTCTGGAGGGCCAACAACAGGACAGAGAGGCCAAGGCCTTCCCCTGATAAGAGCATCAGATGACCCCTGCTGGATCAGACCAGGGACGGTCCATCTAGTCCAGCACCTGTCTCACACAGCGCCAGCCACCTATCTCTAGGAAGCCCACAAACGAGACGTTTCATTTTGATGTGTGATGGCTGATTGACAGATGCGAGTGCTCCCAAAGCTGAAATAAAGCTCATGCCTGTGAAAACTAACCCCCGAAATAACAGAAGAGTTAAACGCCCTCCCTCCTTGGCCTTTCACCACTGTTGAAATCTTTTTATGGCTCTATGAAAAACGGTGCCTGAAACCGTAATTAATGATAATAAGAATAATAATTCAGCCACTTACCGTTCCCACCTAAAGAAAACAAGTTTGATGGCAGGGTACCAGATCCATCCATTTCCTCGCGAATGCGTAATTAAGATGAAAACCGACCCCCCCCCCCCTTTAGAAAGTAATTGCGCGCAATTCCTGAAGGTGCAACTTGGCCCGGCTGTAATTTCCTTGATGTATGGGATTTGAATTAGCTTTATAAATGACTTTCTATTTACAGATGCTGGTTTGGAAAGGAACCAGGGAAGTACGTAGACTACATCTATCAAGGGCCAGTGATTCTTGTTCTGCTGGTAAGAGCTCGCTTGGAGATTTACAAAACAGAATTACAAATGCTTATGAGTTAGGTGGGCGGCCGTGTCGGTCTGAAGCAGTAGAACAAAGTAGGAGTCCAGTAGTAGCTTTACATGAGAACATAAGAGAAGCCATGTTGGATCAGGCCAATGGCCCATCCAGTCCAACACTCTGTGTCACATAAGAGAAGCCATGTTGGATCAGGCCAATGGCCCATCCAGTCCAACACTCTGGGTCACATAAGAGAGGCCATGTTGGATCAGGCCAATGGCCCATCCAGTCCAACACTCTGCGTCACAGAAGAACATAAGAGAAGCCATGTTGGATCAGGCCAATGGCCCATCCAGTCCAACACTCTGGGTCACATAAGAGAGGCCATGTTGGATCAGGCCAATGGCCCATCCAGTCCAACACTCTGCGTCACATAAGAACATAAGAGAAGCCATGTTGGATCAGGCCAGTGGCCCATCTAGTCCAACACTCTGTGTCACATAAGAACATAAGAGAAGCCCTGTTGGATCAGCCCAGTGGCCCCTCCAGTCCAACACTCTGTGTCACATAAGAGAAGCCATGTTGGATCAGGCCAATGGCCCATCCAGTCCGACACTCTGTGTCACATAAGAACATAAGAGAAGCCATGTTGGATCAGGCCAATGGCCCATCCATTCCAACACTCTGCGTCACAGAAGAACATAAGAGAAGCCATGCTGCATCAGGCCAATGGCCCATCCAGTCTAACACTCTGTGTCACACTGTGGCCAAAAAAACCCAAGTGCCATCAGGAAGTCCAGCAGTGGGGCCAGAACACTATAAATCCTCCCACTGTACCCCCCCAAGCACCCAGAATACAGAGCATCACTGCCCCAGACAGAGAGTTCCAATGATAAGCTGTGACTAATAGCCACTGATGGACCTCTGCTCCTTATGTTTATCCCCTCCCCTCTTGAAGCTGGCTATGCTTGTAGCCACCACCACCTCCTGTGGCAGTGAATTCCACATGTTAATCACCCTTTGGGTGAAGGACTTCCTTTTATTCGTTCTAAAACGACTGCTCAACAATTTAAGAATATAAGAGAAGCCATGTTGGATCAGGCCAATGGCCCATCCAGTCCAACACTCTGTGTCACACAGTGGCCAAAAAATCCAAGTGCCATCAAGAGGTCCACCAGTGGGGCTAGAAGCCCTTCCACTGTGCTCCCCAAGTACAAGAATACAGAGCATCACTGCCCCATACAGAGAGTTCCAACAATAAGATGTGGCTAATAGCCACTGATGGATCTCTGTTCCATATGCTTATCTATTCCCCTCTTAAAGCTGGCTATGCTTGTAGCTGCCACCACCTCCTGTGGCAGTGAATTCCACGTGTTAATCACCCTTTGGGTGAAGAAGTACTTCCTTTTATCCATTCTAACCTGACTGCTCAGCAATTTCATTGAATGTCCACAAGTTCTCGTATTGTGAGAAAGGGAGAGAGGTAATTTTCTCTACCTTCTCTATCCTATGCATAATCCTGTAAACCTCTATCATGTCACCCCTCAGTTGACGTTTCTCCCGACTAAAGAGCCCCAAGCGTTTTAACCTTTCTTCATAGGGAAAGTGTTCCAATCCTTTAATCCTTCCAGTTGCCCTTTTCTGCACTTTTTCCAATGCTAGAATATCTTTTTTGAGGTGCGGTGACCAGAATTATACACAGTATTCCAAATGTGGCTGCACCATCGATCTATACAGGGGCATTATGATACTGGCTGATTTGTTTTCAATTCCCTTTCTAATAATTCCCAGCATGGTGTTGGCCTTTTTTTATTGCAATCACACTTTATGACCAACAGAGTGTAAGCTTTTGTATGCATGCATACTTCATCAGACAAGGAATGAGGTACAGTGAGCAGAGCTACATATAGCTGGTAGGGCAGTGGTTAACCCAGACTTTAATCCAGAGAAAGGAAAGGTCCCCTGTGGAAGCACCAGTCATTTCTGACTCTGGGGTGACGTTGCTTTCACAACATTTTCACGGAAGACTTTTTATGGGGTGGTTTGCCATTGCCTTCCCCAGTCATCTGCTCTTTCCTCCCAGCAAGCTGGGTACTCATTTGACCGACCTCGGAAGGATGGAAGGCTGAGTCAACCTCAGGCCAGCTACCTGAATCCAGCTTCCGCCGGAATTGAACTCAGGTCATGAGCAGAGAGCTCAGACCACAGTACTGCAGTACTGCTGCTTTACCACTCTGCGCCACAGCTTTTATTACCTTATGACATTCTTCAGTTCAGTTACCTTTATTGGCATAAGACTCATGACATTCTCACCGTCATTCTCCCATTCTGACATGTTACCAGGACTTTTTTGGGAGCAGGAACTCCTTTGCATATTAGGGCTACACACCCCTGATGTAGCCAATCATCCTGCGGCTTACATTAGGCCCTGTACTAAGAGCCTTGTAAGCTCTCGGAGGGTTGGCTACATCGGGGGGGGGGGGTGGAGGGTGGCCTAACACGCAAAGGAGTTCCAGCTACAAAAGAAAGCCCTGCACGTTCCTTTTTGATGGTTCCCCTCGCGAATGCTACCCAGACCAAATGTTTAATTTATTTTAATTTATTTTTAGATTTATATCCCGCGCTATCCCGCAAGCGGGCTCAGGGCGTCATAACAATAAAACAACAACAATAAAATCAACCTCCTCCGGGAGTTGATTCCACAGCAGTGGGGCCGCAATGGAAAAGGCCCGATCCCGGGTGGTCTTCAATCTGGCCTCCCTTGGCCCAGGGATATTCAGCTGGTGCTTACCAGCTGACCTCAGTGCTCTCTGGGGCTCATATGGGGAGAGACGGTCCCTCAGGTAGGCAGGCCCTTGGCGGGGAGGGCGGGATACAAATAAAAAGTATTATTATTATTATTATTATTATTAGAGTTAAACTAATATAAAAACAGGTATTACGAAACAGGAAGAAGCGCAGTAAACAATCTTACAGGCATAGGCAGTAAAGAGCATGCACACTTCATCAAGTTCGAGTCGCTGATTTCACGATTTTGCCATCGGATCCTTTGTACCGCTTTGCATTCTTCACCACTGCCCACCAGCTAAGTGCAGCTCTGCTCACTGTCCCCTGTCCCCTCGTCTGAAGAAGTCTGCATGCACACGAAAGCTTGCATTCCGAATTAAACTACTACTGGACTCCTACATTGTTCAAACGCTTACGAAGTTCTCCCTATCTGAATTTCTCCCTAAATGGGGGGGGGGGGGAGCAAGGTTTCCTGCGCTTTGGGGCGCCAAGTGAGCTGCCTTTCCATCTATTTTTGACTCCTAGATTTCGTTACCCGTCTCTCCTTTGGGATTGCTAACATAGAGCCATGTGACCAGAAAAGCTGCTGATCTTTACCGCCCCCCCCAGTTCTTTGGACCACTGTGTAGGCTTCTGTCGAGGTCTGCTCTGTCTTGGATCGCTAATCCAGCATCTATTATTGTTTGGTTAGGTGTTCATTAACAACTTTAAAGCGACTAGTAAACAGTCAAGGGATATAATTAGTTGAGTAAGATCTGGGGAGGCCAGGACAAAATGGCTCTCTTCCCTGTCACCAGGGCTTTTTTGTAGCAGGAACTCCTTTGCATATTAGGCCACACCTCCCTTATGTAGCCAACCTTCCAAGCGCTTAAAGGCTCTTCATACAGGGCCTACAGGAAGCTCCAGGAGGATTGGCTACATCAGGGGGTGTGGCCTCATATGCAAAGGAGTTCCTGCTACCAAAAAAAGAGCCCTGCCTGTCTAGGGTTGCCAAGTCCAATTCAAGAAATATCTGGGGACATTGGGGGTGGAGCCAGGAGACATTGTGGGGGGAGCCAGGAGCAAGGTTGTGACGAGCACAATTGAACTCCAAAGGGAGTTCTAGGCATCACATTTAAAGGGACCGAACTCCTTTTAAATGCCTCCCCTCCACTGGAAATAATGAAGGACAGGGGCACCTTCTTTGGGGGCTCATAAAATTGGATCACCTGGTCCAATCCTTTTAAAACATGGTGGGTATCTTGAGGAAAGGCACCGGATGCTATGTTGAAAAGTTGGTGCCTCTAACTTAAAAAAACAGCCCTGCCCGAGAGCCCCAAATACCCACAGGTCAATTCTCCATTATACTCTATGGGAACCAGTCTCCATAGGGAATAATGGAGTGTCCAGCAGACATTTCCCTTCCCCCCCCTCTGCTTTCTGATGACCCTGAAGTGGGAGGTGGGCCTCCAAACTGGGGGATCCTCTGCCCCCACGTGGGGATTGGCAACCCTACCTGTCACACAAGTGGAAATCTCCATTGTTGGACTTTTCTGGTTTCTCGTTTTCCTTGCTTGTAAGTTTCTGTTTCTTTTGGGAGGGTAGTCTGTTCTGCATATGTTTTGCTCGCTCTAGTAGTCAGTTTGACATTGCACTGGATTATTCATAGCATATTTTCCTGCAGATTTAAATTGCAGTTTTCTATGCGAGACTTAAACCGGGGTAATATCGAATAGACTGCTGGAGGGAGCAAAACACATGCAGAACTGAAAACCTGTCCCCAAACAAACAGACACTTGTACGCAAGGGAAATGGGAATGCAGACGGACTCACTGTCTAGATCTTTGGGACCGTTCCAAATTATCATCACAGACACAGAAAGAAAGTGCATTAAGAATTTCCCTGCCTTATTTATCTTATTATCTCATGAGCCCCTTCTAATGATTGCATGATCTTCACTTGATCTTAGTCAAAAGCACGGTGTAATGCACAGTTTTCCTCTAAAATTAATATGTCTAAATGGTCAGTCTGGCTTGACGCTTTTAACATATCAGTAAATAACTTGCACGTTGAAACTTTAATTCATTTTCGGTCCATATATCATTATCACTTAAGTGGCTGTAAGGAATGGTTACTATGACTCAAAATCCATGCTTTCTTTTGTAGTAGTCAGGCATACCCCTAAGTATTTCTGAAACTAATAATGACATTCCATGTTTTTCTTACATAACTATATTGAACACCTTGTAATCTGTTGCACTTTATTTTATTATTGAATAAACAGTTTGTAAACCGGAAAAAAACTGATTGCATGATCCGCCACGTAACCCCCATCTCTCAGTTTGGTGTAGTGGTTAAGTGTGCGGACTCTTATCTGGGAGAACTGGGTTTGATTCCCCACTCCTCCACTTGCACCTGCTAGCATGGCCCTGGGTCAGCCATAGCTCTGGCAGAGGTTGTGCTTGAAAGGGCAGCTGCTGTGAGAGCCCTCTCCAGCCCCACCCACCTCACAGGGTGTCTATTGTGGGGGAGGGAGATAAAGGAGATTGTGAGCCCCTCTGAGACTCTTTGGTGTGGAGGGCGGGATATAAATCCAATATCTTCATCTACCTCACAGGGTGTCTGTTGTGGGGGAGGAAGGTAAAGGAGATTGTGAGCCCCTCTGAGACTCTTTGGAGTGGAGGGCGGGATATAAATCCAATATCTTCATCTACCTCACAGGGTGTCTGTTGTGGGGGAGGAAGGGAAAGGAGATTGTGAGCCGCTCTGAGACTCTTTGGAGTGGAGGGCGGGATATAAATCCAATATCTTCATCTTCTTCTTCTTCAAAATCAGAAAAAATTTTAATTGTCTGCTCGTTACTTGTACCCATTCCATGTGAATAAATTAAATCACAGGGCAACAAGAATTCCTGATGTAGTAGTTCAGTCGTGTGAAGACCGGGGTTGGGGGAAGTCTGGGGGGGCAGGGGGACTAGAATTTTAATCATCGGTTGTGTCTGAGCATCAACAGCTTGTAAGAGGCGGAAAATCCAGATTGAGGGGAAGCTGCTAATTCAGTCCCTATTGCCTAGCACTGATTGTATAGCGCCTGTAACATTCCCAGTTCACCTACCAGCGTGATCCTCAATATGGTCAAGTTTTCTTTTGACACTCTTTCTTCTACAACTAAACTAAACTTCTTTTTTAGGTTTGTAGGGTTTTTTATTTTTGTAAAGTGAGGGATGACCGTACCAACACTCACGCGTAGCTTTAAATCATTATAACTGAAACAAGAACATCAGAGAACTTAGAAATGCACATCTTGGTTTTCTGATTGCAAATTGTATGAATGATTGTATTATGTATTTTGTTTTTAATGTTGATGTGGTTTAATTGGCTGTTGTTCGCTGCCCTGAGCCCGTCAGGGGAGGGCGGGATATACGTTTGATAAAATAAAATAAATAAAAACGCTGGAAGATCTGCTGATCCCCAAGGGATGAGGCAAAACTAAGAGTAAGGGGGTCCCTTTGGCATGGTTGGAAGGACACTTCCCAATCGAGCGTTCCTCCTGAGCTTACATTTGCCCAGAATGGAAGTTTCAAAGCTGGATTTGCATGGCACATGAAGAAGCCTGACTGTGCCTCCTTCCGTTAAAGTATCCTCCCTCTTCACAAAACCGAAGTCCAGCGGCATCCGAAAGCCGTACAGCGTTCTTCCCAGCATGAGAGCTTTTGGCTCTCAGCGCTTGTTTCTTCAGATGCAAATACATGGGAAATCGTTTTGCATGCCTTTATAAAGAAAAAACGATAAGAGGTGGAGTTGGGGTAAATTGCCTGCATTTTAGTAGACAGACGAATACCTTTTTTGCCTCTGCGCGAGTTTCTTAAGGCTGATGGATTCTCAGCCCTCCTCTCCCCGCCTCTCGTTTTCTTTTTCAAGGCCTGCAAAATGATTGCCTTCTCATTTGCATCTGAAGAAGTGAGCACTGATTCGTGGGCGGGGGGGGCGGGGGGGAATGCGGGTCAGACTGCAGCCACCTTCTGCATTATTTCTGTGAGTTTTGTGCTGCTGGCCATGATCAGACCATCAGTGTGAGCTGTTCGGGCTTCTCATCAGGAGCTCCCATCTGTTCAGGGAGGTGGTGGTACATTGGGGGGGGAGGGGCTGAGGCTGGGGGCATATGCATTTCAGCAGCCTGGTTCACTCCACCCTCTTTACATAAGAGAAGCCCCATTTACTCTTGTGTAAAGAACAGGGCCCCGTGGCGCAGAGTGGTAAAGTGGCAGTCACGCAGTCCGAGTTCTCTGCTCACGACCTGAGTTCAATCCCGGCGGAAGCTGGGTTCAGGTAGCCGGCTCAAGGTTGACTCAGCTTTCCATCCTTCCGAGGTCGGTCAAATGAGCCTCCAGCTTGCTGGGGGGAAAGCGTAGACGTCTGGGGAAGGCAATGGCAAACCACCCCATTAAAAAAAAGCCTGCCATGAAAACGTAGTGATGCGATGTCACCCCAGAGTCAGAAACGACTGCTGCTTGCACAGGGGATTATCGTTATCTTTAAAGAACAGTAACTGATGTACAAAAGATAATTTATTTGCACCTTTATTGGTTTTGGTACTGAAGATCCCGGTTCAGGCTGAAGAGAGAGGCTAGGGCCATCGGACAGCAATGTGGATCCTGTGGATTTAGGGGGAGGTATTTATAAATTTCCCGTATTGTGCAGGGGGTTGGACTAAATTACACTGGAGGTCCTTTCCAACTCTATTTTTCTATAGAACAAAGTAAGAGTCAAGGGACACCTTTAAGACCAACAAAGTTTTACTTAGAATGTAAACTTTTGTAGGCATGCATACTTCTTCAGACAAGGGGATAGGGTTATCCCCTCGTCTGAAGATATATACATCTCTACGAAAGCTTACATTCTGAATAAAATGTTGTTGTTAGGGTTTGTATAATCTTTCGGGCTCAAGGGCCGTGTTCTACTGGAGAAAGTTTTTCTTCCAGACGTTTCGTTCTCAGCTGTGGAGAACATCCTCAGTGGCGTCACAGCCGGAGCAGGCGCTCTGACCTTCTTGGCTGCTGTGCATTGAGTGAGGCCAGGGCTGCTGGAGAGCTGCTATTTCTAGGCTGGAGGGGGTGTGGTGAGAGGGCAATTGGTTTGTGAATGTACCCATTGTTTGGTGGGGCTTCCTGGAAGGGTGGTGATAAGGAAACTGGCTGTGGAATGTGACCATTGTTCTGTGTTGATTGCTGGGAGGGTTGGAAGGGGTGTGAAGATAAGGAAGATGGTTGTTGATTGTGCTGATTGTTCTCTGGAATGTGCTGGTTGTTCTGTGACCTTCTGCAAATTGTAGTGACCTTCTGCAATTTGTTCTGTGACCTTCTGCAAATTGCAGAAGGTCACAGAACAACCAGCACATTCCAGAGAACAATCAGCACAATCAACAACCATCTTCCTTATCTTCACACCCCTTCCAACCATCAACACAGAACAATGGTCACATTCCACAGCCAGTTTCCTTATCACCACCCTTCCAGGAAGCCCCACCAAACAATGGGTACATTCACAAACCAATTGCCCTCTCACCACATCCCCTCCAGCCTAGAAATAGCAGCTCTCCAGCAGCCCTGGCCTCACTCAATGCACAGCAGCCAAGAAGGTCAGAGCGCCTGCTCTGGCTGCAATGCCACTGGATGTTCTCCGCAGCTGAGAACGAAATGTCTGGAAGAAAAACTTTCTCCAGTAGAACACGGCACTTGAGCCCGAAAGATTCTACAAACCCTAATGATGATGCCAGCCGTGAAAACCTGAAATCTTTGAAAACTTTGTTGGTCTTAAAGGTGCCCCTTGACTCCGACTTTGTTCTGCTGCTTCAGACCAACACGGCTGCCCCCTTGGATCTCTCTCTGTGATTCTATGAGAGAAAGGAGAACCGGACCAGAGAGAGAGAGAAACAGACAGACAGGCAAAGATGTGCTTCCTTGCAAAACAGAGCAAGCCGCCCAGTGCACTGAAACATGTTGCCACCGTATTATTGGCTCACGCAGGTGGGAGTGAATGCAGCAGAATGATATGGGAAAGTCATGAGTAAACGTTATCGAAGAGAAGGTGGATCTTAACACAGAGATGGTGTTTCCGGGCACAGGTTGTGGTGGTTCTTCCCTACCGGGTGTTAGCGTTAATTCCAAAAGAAGCAGACAAGTGGATATCAAGTGTGTAGCAAATTATGCCTCGGAGTGTTGTGGCAGAGAGAAGAGGAGCGATCTGTTGTTTGGGCCTCTCCCAAGGAACCCCATCTGCTGTGTTCCGGGAGACAAAAACGAAGTGGGTGAGCGCCCCTCGTCCCTCGAAACGCTACAGTCAAAGTTCACAGCCAGATCTTATTACACCAAGCTCTTCGTTTTCATGCTGGTGCCACAGTGCTGCCAAACATGACCTGTTTTGGAAAAGACTGTGGCATTGCTTCAAAGCAGCCTAAAATGTGGGTTGTATATAGGTGTTTACTGAATTTTTTAAAAAAACAAAACAAAACAGATGCTATAAGCCAGGGGTGTCAAACATGCGGCCCAAGGGCCAAATCAGGCCCCCGGGGGGCTCCTATCAGGCCCCCAAACCACTGGCTCTTGTCTGCTCCTTTTTCCCTCTCTCTTGCTTCCTTCCTTCTCCCTCTCTCTTGCTTCCTTCTGCATGTCAGCTTGCTATGCCAGGCTTGCTCAATTGCGCAGGAGCTACAGAGCAAAACCTCTATTTTCTCCATTGGCTGAGGCTCCTCCCCCTCCTGGTCCCCTGCAGAAGGAGGGAAAGAGCCAGAGCTTCTTTTCCCCAGTTCCCTAGATCCCATGGGAGAGATACAAAGAAAGCAACTTTAAGACCAACAAGTGCTAATGTTTTAAGCATATTTTATTTTAAGTTTTTTTAAAAAAATATTTAGTCTCGTTTGTTTCCTTTTAAAAGTTTATATCTCTGCTACTAATCTTAAATAGGCACACAAATGGCCCAGCCCAACACAGCCCACCCCTGGCTGACAAGGTCTCATTTATGTGAGATCCGGCCCTCATAACAAATGATTTTGACACCCCTGTGCTAAATAATACAGTTTCTATCTATTTTAGCAACTTTTAGCAAGTGGATTTTGCCATTTCATACAGTGAAATCCAGTTGCAAAATGGGCTGAAAGTATGTTATTTAGTGTGTGTGAAAGTGACCTGCATTATCTGTCTAGACACAGTAGGATTGTTTGAAGAAGAAGATATTGGATTTATATCCCGCCCTATACACTGAATCTCAGAGTCTCAGAGCAGTCACAATCTCCCCTACCTTCCCCCCCTCCCAAAACAGACACACTGTGAGGTGGGTAGGGCTGAGAGAGCTCTTGCGGCAGCTGCCCTTTCAAGGACAACTCTGCAAGAGCTATGGCTGACCCAAGGCCATTCCAGCAGGTGCAAGTGGAGAAGTGGGGAATCAAACCCGGTTCTCCCAGATAAGAGTCCGCCCACTTAACCACTACACCAAACTGGCTCTCTCTGAGACAATAGCCTTACACTGCATCTCCTGCTTGACCAGCAATCTCACCTCCGGTGAGGTCAGCACATAGAGAAAGCCAGTCCCAACTACTTGAGATTCTTTAACAGAAGAGACCAAAGATTTCACTTGATGGATACCAAGGTGGTGTTGCCCACCCCCCAAACCATATGAACATATGAAGCTGCCTTATACTGAATCAGAGCCTTGGTCCATCAAAGTCAGTATCGTCTTCTCAGACTGGCAGTGGCTCTCCAGGGTCTCTAGCTGAGGTTTTCCACACCAATTTGCCTGGACCCTTTTTTGGAGATGCCAGGGATTGAACCTGGGACCTTCTGCTTCCCAAGCAGATGCTCTACCACTGAGCCACCGTCCCTCCCCATAGCTAGGGGATACAGTACAAAATGTGCCTATAGCAAACCGGAAGACTTTTAACATCCCTGCTGCTCGCCAGAGGTCCGTGGGTCACAGCCAAGAAATAACCACATTCCTTACTGCTGCTTCAAACCCTCTTTTTCTTCTGGAGCTATTCAGAGCTCTCCAAAGAGTTCCGGGAAGGGACAGACATGCCTTTGAGAACAGAAATGTCGGGAAACCGCATGCAACCCTTCACCTTGCCTTCGCTTCTTCTCCCGGAGCATCGTCCTCTGCCCATTACGACTCATCGGTAGAGAGACCTTGCCGTATGGAAAAAGAAGAAGAAGAAAAACCTTGTGCGTTTAGTCCAAGGACAGAAATGATTTCATTATTGTTCTGACCTCATTTCTCTTAGTCCAACAAAGGCGACTACCGCTTTTCTTCATGTTTCGTATTGTTCCCCCATTCCCCGTCCCTTCCAGCGATCGATACAGATATTTCTGTCTGCAGCAAGGCTTAGAAAAGGGTCCATAAGTGCAAAAAAATAAAACATTTCATGTGGGGGGGGGGATAATAAAATAATCTCTGATGGTCGACAAATGACCTTACAAATTATTTTAGATAACTTGTAGGTAAAAAGGTGAAGGCAGTCCCCTGCACAAGCACCAGTCGTTTCCGACTCTGGGGTGACGTCGCATCACGACGTTATCACGGCAGACTTTTTACAGGGCGGCTTGCCATTGCCTTCCCCAGTCACCTACACTTCCCCCAAGCAAGCTGGGTACAAATTTAACTACTCTCAGAAGGATAGAAGGCTGAGTCAACCTTGAGCCGGCTACCTGAACCCAGCTTCCGCCGGGATTGAGCTCAGGTTGTGAGCAGAGAGCTCGGACGGCAGTACTGTAGCTTTACCACTCTCCTTGTAGGTAGCTATAAATAAATAGTTTCAGAGGGTGCCATGATGGCCTTGAGCTAAATTCGAGTCCAGTAGCACCTTAGAGATGAGATTTTCGGGGTATCAGCTTTCAAGCAAAAAGGTCTCTTCATCAGATTTGAATGTTGGTCTTGAAAGCTGATGGCATCAAAGTCTTCTTGGCCCGTAGTAGAAGAGTGAGATTTGAGTCTGTGGCAGAACCAGCCTGTTCTGGCCTCCAGGCCCTGTTCCACCCTGCCCTCCCAGGTATTTTTCCACACCTGGAGGGGCTTTCTTCCACCACTACCATCACCACCTGATCATTTTTAGGGGTTTCCTACTAGGAGGAGCAGTTCTGAGGCCTTGCCTCTGTCTCTCCCGTTGCCTAGCAACTGGTCACCACAGGGACAGTTTACGGCCTTGTGAGCTCCTGGAGAAATAGTCACTTGCCAATTGCTTGGTTGCCCCTTTTAATATAGTGCGTCCAGGATGTCTACGTGGTGGAGAGAACCAATACCATCATCAACGGTTATAAAGTATTTATTAAAGAGAAAATGTTCACCGGGATACTTTCAACACCACACCAAATTTGAGCAAGGAGTTCAAAAGAAACAGGGGAGACACAAATCCTCTCTCCCTTTCTATATACATGTCCTATCCGATGTTAAAATAGGACAGGCCCCTTTACTTTAAGTGGTTCTGGCTCTCTACAAAGTAACCATTACCTTGAAGCTAGCCCCAGCTCTTGAGGCAAGCCTGTGGTTAGTCCCTGCCTTGTGAGAAGAGAGATCTGTGTGCACTCATAGGTGAAGCATCCCATGAAAGGAGACCACCATCCTGTTGCCAGGAAATTTTATCAACTCTGGTTCTCCATCCATTGACCAGGTCATAACCAGGTCAAAGAGGTGTTTTCTGGCGATCTCCAGTAATTTCTTTCCTGGAGACTGTTATTTGTTTAAACTTGCTGGAATCCGCCCTGAGCCCATTTGCGGGATAGGGCGGAATAGAAGTTAACACAAATAACGCTCTTCCACCAGGCGTTTGTTAATTAAGACCACGGGCTACAGCAGAACCTGAAACAACTGGATCACCTTGAACATGAATTTGATTTGAAATGGTTTGATTTGTATGTTTATTGATTTGATTTACCTTAAATTTGTATGCCACCCGCTCCATACGGACTCTGGGCGGCTCACAGTCACAATACCACAATACAATACCTTATGGTTATAAAATTAAAACATATATAACGATTTATAATTTAAAAACTTAAAAACTGTGCTATAAAATTTCCTACATAGGCGGTCCAGCTTCATTATAGTTCTTAATTCTCTGTATTGCTCTATTTTAAAAAAAGGTCAAGGCAGTCCCCTGTGCAAGCACCAGTCGTTTCCGACTCGGGGTGACGTCGCATCACATTTTCACGGCAGACTTTTTACAGGGTGGTTTGCCATTGCCTTCCCCGGTCATCTACACTTTCCCCCCAGCAAGCTGGGGACTCATTTGACCAACCTCGGAAGGATGGAAGGCTGAGTCAACCTTGAGCTGGCTACCTGAACCCAGCTTCCGCTGGGATTAAACTCAGGTCATGAGCTCTATTAGGTGTCTTATAGATGGATGGTAGTATTCAGCGACATGCTAGTGGCAGCTCTGCACACATTAGTTACTGCGGGCCTGCAGTATCTTATTGCGATTTTATGTTCCATGTATTTACATGAGCATGTAAGCCGCCCTGTGCCTGCTTTCGCAGGGAGGGCGGGGTATAAAATTGAATAAAATGAATAAACAAATAAAATAAATTAACCATCTCCATTTGCATATTACATACACCGCTCAATGGAGAGAAGCGGTATTAAAACGAGACGTTTCTGTCTCTTGCGGTGTGACACAGCAAGACTGCCGGGGTCCAAATAAAATCGATTCAGAAGCCGCCAGCCACATTTCAGAGAGCTATTTTCTTCTCTTCATAATTTTTTTTTTTTTGCTCATGGGTGGAATGAGTATGTCAGAACTATGTCTGACCATTTTGCTTCTCACCGAAACTCTCAGCAGGGTAGAGAGAGAGGCACGCTCCGGGAAGAAGTTCAATTTCATTTCTGTTCCTGTTGGTGATATCGCAGCTTGCGGTATATATATATATATATATATATATATATATATATAAAAAGAAACTCATTTTGAATTGAACTGCTCTGCAGGTTGGTTATTTGGCTGGCTGTTCGCCTCTTGAAGTTCATCGATCTTCTCTTCTCCCCTCCCCCCACGCTTTTGTTTTTCAGATAAATTTTGTATTCCTGTTTAACATAGTTAGGATTTTAATGACAAAGCTGAGAGCATCGACCACTTCTGAAACGATACAGTACAGGTAAGTTGTTGAACAGCGATTACAATGTGGGATTAATGATGATTAAAACGTGGAGAGAGGGATTAAAGTGTGGGATTAACTGCCGGACAATGGAGCAATAGCCCCAGACACATAAAGCTTAATAAGGGGATTGGAGACAAGGATTTTTTTGTAGCAGGAACTCCTTTGCGGGGGCCGCACACCCCTGATGAAGCCAATCCTCCAAGAGCTTCAAAAAGGCAAAGGTAGTCCCCTGTTGAAGCACCAGTCGTACAGGGCTCTTAGTACAGGGCGTACAATAAGCTCCAGGAAGATTGGTTACATCAGGGGTGTGTGACCTAATATGCAAAGGAGTTCCTGCTACAAAAAAAGCCCTGGTTGGAGAGGTGCATGGAGGATAAGCCTAACAGTGGCTACTGGCTGTGGCGACTGAGAGGAACTTCCAGGAGGCAATATCAGGGGGAGTCATCAGCCGCGGCCCTGCTGTTGGCCTTCCAGAGGTACTGGTTGGCCACTGTGTGAGACAGGATGCTGGAGAAGATGAACCACTGGTCTGTTCCAGCGGGCTCTTCTGATGTTCTTCTCAGAGGAAGGCCTCGGCCTCTCTGCCCTGTTGTTGTCCTTCCAGAGGAACTGGTTGGCCACTGTGTGAGACAGGATGCTGGAGAAGATGAACCACTGGTCTGTTCCAGCGAGCTCTTCTGATGTTCTTCTCAGGGGAAGGCCTCGGCCTCTCTGCCCTGTTGTTGGCCTTCCAGAGGAACTGGTTGGCCATTGTGTGAGACAGGATGCTGGAGAAGATGAACCACTGGTCTGTTCCAGCGAGCTCTTCTGATGTTCTTCTCAGGGGAAGGCCTCGACCTCTCTGCCCTGTTGTTGGCCTTCCAGAGGAACTGGTTGGCCACTGTGTGAGACAGGATGCTGGAGAAGATGAACCACTGGTCTGTTCCAGCGAGCTCTTCTGATGTTCTTCTCAGGGGAAGGCCTCGGCCTCTCTGCCCTGTTGTTGGCCTTCCAGAGGAACTGGTTGGCCATTGTGTGAGACAGGATGCTGGAGAAGATGAACCACTGGTCTGTTCCAGCAGGCTCTTCTGATGTTCTTCTCAGGGGAAGGCCTCGGCCTCTCTGCCCTGTTGTTGGCCTTCCAGAGGAACTGGTTGGCCATTGTGTGAGACAGGATGCTGGAGAAGATGAACCACTGGTCTGTTCCAGCAGGCTTTTCTTACGTTCTTGTCAGCCCTGTTGTTTGCCTCTATTCCCTGTTGTTGGCCCTTCAGAGGAATAGTTTGGCCACTGTGTGAGACAGGATGCAGGACTAGGCAGACCACTGCTCTGATCCAGCAGGGATCGTCTTCATTCTTGACAGCAAAAATCATCCAGTTTTCTTTGTGAAATGTACACAGTGTTTAATAGCTGGATCTCTCCATGCGCTATTGCTTACAAGGCATTCAATAGCCAAATACTGAAATCAGGGTTGAAAATATCTGCTCAGTGGCAAGGGGTATACTAAAGCTAGTCTGATGGAAATGAAACAACCGCGTCTTTTTCATGGTCATTCATAACCAAAACAGGAAATTCTGTGCACAACGATAAAGTCCTGCCTTCACCAGTGGCCCAGCAAAGAGTGTACAATTATTTATTTACTCACTGAACTTCAATTATGCAGAGATTTCCAAGTTATCGGTTACCCCTTTTGAATCCACTGTCATCTCACTATGTTGCCGTATTATTTGTTGCTGGCTTTGGCTCTCATATCCCACGCCCAGAGGTGAAATGTTTCCTTAATTTATCCTCTAAGCAAATTCCATCTTAATGTCTGAAAGCATAACACATTTGCAGTGAAGCTGTATGAATGCTGCAGTGTACATCAGGCGGACCCCGTGTGCATCTGGCAGGGTAATTTGCTTCAGATCCCTGTGAAAAAGGCAGACTATAAAAAAAACATAAATAGATAAAAGGAATCAGCCATTGGCTTTAGAACATAAAAGAAGCCATGTCGGATCAGACCAATTGCCCATCCAGTCCAACTCTCTGGGTGTTTTCGCACTCACGTTTTACTGGCGCCACGACCCTCCTGACGCCGGCGAACCTGCATGGATTTCGCACCAGAAGCGCCGGCGCTCCCAGAAGCGCCGGCTACTTCCGTCGCTAAGCCAGCGCAAACGTTTTCCTGCATCTTTGCGATTTCCGTTTGCGCTGGCTTAGCGACGGAAGTAGCTGGCGCTTCTGGGAGCGCCGGCGCTTCTGGTGCGAAATCCATGCAGATTCGCCGGCGTCAGGAGGGTCGTGGCGCCAGTAAAACGTGAGTGCGAAAACGGCCTCTGTGTTACACAGTGGCCAAAAACACCCAGGTGCCATCAGGAAGTCCACCAGTGGGGCCAGAACTCCAGAAGCCCTCCCATTGACGCCCCCCAAGCACCAAAAAGATAGAACATCTCTTCCTGAGACATAAGAGAAGCCATGTTGGATCAGGCCAATGGCCCATCCAGTCCAACTCTCTGTGTTACACAGTGGCCCAAACTCAAGTGCCATCAGGAGGTCCACCAGTGGGGCCAGAACTCCAGAAGCCCTCCCACTGTGGCTCCCTAAGCACCAAGAATATGGAGCATCGCTGCCCCAGACATAAGACCATAAAGGAAGCCATGTTGGATCAGGACAATGGCCCATCCAGTCCAACACTCTGTTCCTCACAGTGGCCAAAGCCCAGATGCCATCAGGAGGTCCTCCAGCAGGCCCAGAACTCCAGAAGCCCTCCCACTGTTGCCCCCCCTCCAGCACCAAGAATACAGAACATCATTGCCCTAGACATAAGAACATAAGAGAAGCCAAGTTGGATCAGGCCAATGGTCCATCCAGTCCAACACTCTGTGTCACATAGTGGCCAAAAAACCCAGGTGCCATCAGGAGGTCCATCAGTGAGGCCAGAACTCCAGAAGCCCTCCCACCATGGCTCCCTAAGCACCAAGAATATGGAGCATCCGTGACTCAGACATAGGACCATAAGGGAAGCCATGTTGGATCAGGCCAATGGCCCATCCAGTCCCACACTCTGTGTCAGTGGCCAAAAAACATCAGGAGGTCCATCAGTGGGGCCAGGACACTAGAAGCTCTCACACTGTTGCCCCCCCCCCCAAAAAAAGCATCAAGCACATTGTTGGACATCCATCTGGTGGGACCCACTCACTGGCTAGAGCCCCTGCCAATAGAAGAAGATGAAGATATTGGATTTATATCCCGCCCTCCACTCCGAAGAGTCTCAGAGCGGCTCACAATCTCCTTTCCCTTCCCCCCCACAACAGACACCCTGTGAGGTAGAAGAAGATATTGGATTTATATCCCGCCCTCCACTCCGAAGAGTCTCAGAGCGGCTCACAATCTCCTTTACCTTCCTCCCCCACAACAGACACCCTGTGAGGTAGAAGAAGATATTGGATTTATATCCCGCCCTCCACTCCGAAGAGTCTCAGAGCGGCTCACAATCTCCTTGACCTTCCTCCCCCACAACAGACACCCTGTGAGGTAGATGAAGATATTGGATTTATATCCCGCCCTCCACTCTGAAGAGTCTCAGAGCGGCTCACAATCTCCTTGACCTTCCTCCCCCACAACAGACACCCTGTGAGGTGGGTGGGGCTGGAGAGGGCTCTCCCAGCAGCTGCCCTTTCAAGGACAACCTCTGCCAGAGCTATGGCTGACCCAAGGCCATGCCAGCAGGTGCAAGTGGAGGAGTGGGGAATCAAACCCGGTTCTCCCAGATAAGAGTCCTCACACTTAACCACTACACCAAACTGGCTAATCGGGACACCCCACCCCCACCTCATCAAGATGCCTCAGCAGGCCAAGAGGCAGAGAAGCAACGCTGGCTCATGTTTCCTGTTAGAACTGATAAAAAGAAGTACTTCTTCACCCAAAGGGTGATTAACACGTGGAACTCACTGCTACAGGAGGTGGCGGCTGCTACAAGCATAGACAGCTTCAAGAGGGGAATGGATAAGCATATGGAGCAGAGGTCCATCAGTGGCTATTAGCCACAGCATTTTGTTGAAACTCTCTGTCTGGGGCAAGTGATGCTCTGTATTCTTGGTGCTTGGGAGGGCACAGTGGGAGGGCTTCTAGTGTCCTGGCCTGACGGTTGGACCTCCTGATGGCACTTGGGGGTTTTTTTGGCCACTGTGTGACACAGAGTGTTGGACTGGATGGGCCATTGGCCTGATCCAACATAGCTTCTCTTGTGTTCTTGTGTTCCTATCCATTCAGTTTGGTTTGTTTTAGCCATGGGCCATAACAAAGAGGTAAAAATGGGAAACTAAAGAGAACAGCGCAAGATAGAGCAAGGAAATTAGATCATTTTTTTTTCCATTACGTATTCACTAAATGCACCCTCAGGATCGGAGACCATCAAGTTTCATTCCATTTCTGTCATCTTTTGGCAACGGGAAGACCTATGCAATGTAGCATGTTTTGTCATCGACAAACGAGCGGGAATTAATTATTTTTGGTAGGGTGGACCGAAAATGTTGTGGGATTGTGTACTCGTGCTGTTCTTAAGAAAGTTGCGCCCTGCTAACAGCCAGAGGGGATGTTATGGGGGGAAAGGCCCTGGAATAGCCCTTGAACAGCTATAAACAGCAGTGTTCCCTCTAGACTGAGTGAGTGTGAACTAGCTCAGTTTTTTAGCCTCCGGCTCACACATTTTTTTTTTTTGTCTTAGCTCAGAAAAAAAATGGCCTCAGAGCAAACTGATTTGTGCGGTAGCTCACAACTTCAATGCCAGTAGCTCACAAAGTAGAATTGTTGCTCACAGGACTCCACAGCTTAGAGGCAGTGTTGGTAGTGAGTGACCTTGAATGACTCGTTCACTTTCAAGGAAGGGTTCAGAAGGCCAGACTAGGTGGAACGGGAGGGAATCCACAGGCATTTATTGGTGCTTGTTCACACAAGTTGTGAGGGCTCTGGTTGTTTCCTGAAAGCCGAATTTGCAGGTGAGGCGAGCTCAGTCCTTTCTCCTGCCCTTCTGTCTGGTCTGATTCCAGGAATCCTGCCCTTCTGTCTGGTCTGATTCCAGGAATCTACTGATGGCCTTAATTTATACCTTGCCTTTTTCCCCAGTGTGGGCTCAAAATGGCTGACAGTGTTCTCCTCTCGCCCTCGATTTTATCCTCGCACCAACCCTGTGAGATGGGTTAGGCTGAGAGAGTGTGACTGGCCCAAAGTCACCCAGCCATCTTTCATGGCAGAGCAGGAATTCGAACCAGGGTCTCCCAGATCTGACACTCTAACCACTACACCACAGTGTATCCTCGTAGCCATTATGGCAGAAAAGGCGGTTAAATGAAGTTCATCAGGTAAGGCAGGGAATAAGTACAGGTGTTCAGTGTCCCGTGGCGCAGAGTGTTAAAGCTGCAGTACTGCAGTCCTAAACTCTGCTCATGACCTGAGTTCGATCCCCTGCAGAAGCTGGGTTTTCAGGTAGCCAGCTTGAGGTTGACTCAGCCTTCCATCCTTCCGAGGTCGGTAAAATGAGTCCCCACCTTGCTGGGGGGAAAGCGTAGATGACTGGGGAAGGCAATGGCAAAGCACCCCGTAAGAAGTCTGCCCTGATAACATTGTGAAAGCAACGTCACCCCAGAGTCGGAAACGACTGGTGCTTGCACAGGGGACCTTTCCTTTTCCTCAGTGTCTGGATTGGAGCTTCCAAAACTGCAATGAACCAGGGGATGAAGAGGCAGCCCAGATTAGTATGTGTGTAAAGAGCCATCAAGTTGCAAATGACTCACGGTGACTCCAGCAAGGGACCTTCTAGGCAAGTGGGAAGCAGAGGTGGTTGGCCATAGCCTTCCTCTGCAGAGCCTTCCTTGGTGTAAAGAGCTATCAAGTTGCAGATGACTCATGGTGACTACAGGAAGGGACTTCCTAGGCAAGTGGGAAGCAGAGGTGGTTGGCCATAGCCTTCCTCTGCAGAGCTTTCCTTGGTGTAAGGAACCCTCAAGTTGCAGATGACTCATGGTGACTCCAGGAAGGGACTTCCTAGGCAAGTGGGAAGCGGAGGTGGTTGGCCATAGCCTTCCTCTGCAGAGCCTTCCTTGGTGTAAAGAGCCCTCAAGTTGCAGATGACTCATGGTGACTCCAGGAAGGGACTTCCTAGGCAAGTGGGAGCAGAGGTGGTTGGCCAAAGCCTTCCACTGCAGAACTTTCCTTGGTGGTCTCTCATTCAAGACTTATAGTGACCCCAGCAAGGAGCTTTCAAGGCAAGTGAGAAGCAGAGGTGGTTGGCCATAGCCTTCCTCTGCAGAGCTTTCCTTGGTGTAAGGAACCCTCAAGTTGCAGATGACTCATGGTGACTCCAGGAAGGGACTTCCTAGGCAAGTGGGAAGCAGATGTGGTTGGCCATAGCCTTCCTCTGCAGAGCTTTCCTTGGTGTAAAGAGCCCTCAAGTTGCAGATGACTCATGGTGACTCCAGGAAGGGACTTCCTAGGCAAGTGGGAGCAGAGGTGGTTGGCCAAAGCCTTCCACTGCAGAACTTTCCTTGGTGGTCTCTCATTCAAGACTTATAGTGACCCCAGCAAGGAGCTTTCAAGGCAAGTGAGAAGCAGAGGTGGTTGGCCATAGCCTTCCTCCGCAGAGCTTTCCTTGGTGTAAAGAACCCTCAAGTTGCAGATGACTCATGGTGACTCCAGGAAGGGACTTCCTAGGCAAGTGGGAAGCAGATGTGGTTGGCCATAGCCTTCCACTGCAGAACTTTCCTTGGTGGTCTCTCATTCAAGACTTATAGTGACCCCAGCAAGGAACTTTCAAGGCAAGTGGGAAGCAGAGGTGGTTGGCCATAGCCTTCCTCCGCAGAGCTTTCCTTGGTGTAAAGAGCCATCAAGTTGCAGATGACTCATGGTGACTCCAGCAAGGGACCTTCTAGGCAAGTGGGAAGCAGAGGTGGTTGGCCATAGCCTTCCTCTGCAGAGCCTTCCTTGGTGTAAAGAGCCATCAAGTTGCAGATGACTCACAGTGACTCCAGGAAGGGACTTCCTAGGGAAGTGGGAAGCAGAGGTGGTTGGCCATAGCCTTCCTCCGCAGAGCTTTCCTTGGTGTAAAGAGCCATCAAGTTGCAGATGACTCATGGTGACTCCAGGAAGGGACTTTCTAGGCAAGTGGGAGCAGAGGTGGTTGGCCAAAGCCTTCCACTGCAGAACTTTCCTTGGTGGTCTCTCATTCAAGACTTATAGTGACCCCAGCAAGGAGCTTTCAAGGCAAGTGAGAAGCAGAGGTGGTTGGCCATAGCCTTCCTCCGCAGAGCTTTCCTTGGTGTAAAGAACCCTCAAGTTGCAGATGACTCATGGTGACTCCAGGAAGGGACTTCCTAGGCAAGTGGGAAGCAGATGTGGTTGGCCATAGCCTTCCACTGCAGAACTTTCCTTGGTGGTCTCTCATTCAAGACTTATAGTGACCCCAGCAAGGAGCTTTCAAGGCAAGTGGGAAGCAGAGGTGGTTGGCCATAGCCTTCCTCCGCAGAGCTTTCCTTGGTGTAAAGAGCCATCAAGTTGCAGATGACTCATGGTGACTCCAGCAAGGGACCTTCTAGGCAAGTGGGAAGCAGAGGTGGTTGGCCATAGCCTTCCTCTGCAGAGCCTTCCTTGGTGTAAAGAGCCATCAAGTTGCAGATGACTCACAGTGACTCCAGGAAGGGACTTCCTAGGCAAGTGGGAAGCAGAGGTGGTTGGCCATAGCCTTCCTCCGCAGAGCTTTCCTTGGTGTAAAGAGCCATCAAGTTGCAGATGACTCATGGTGACTCCAGGAAGGGACTTTCTAGGCAAGTGGGAGCAGAGGTGGTTGGCCAAAGCCTTCCACTGCAGAACTTTCCTTGGTGGTCTCTCATTCAAGACTTATAGTGACCCCAGCAAGGAGCTTTCAAGGCAAGTGAGAAGCAGAGGTGGTTGGCCATAGCCTTCCACTGCAGAACTTTCCTTGGTGGTCTCTCATTCAAGACTTATAGTGACCCCAGCAAGGAGCTTTCAAGGCAAGTGGGAAGCAGAGGTGGTTGGCCATAGCCTTCCACTGCAGAACTTTCCTTGGTGGTCTCTCATTCAAGACTTATAGTGACCCCAGCAAGGAGCTTTCAAGGCAAGTGAGAAGCAGAGGTGGTTGGCCATTGCCTTCCTCTGCAGAGCCTTCTTTGGTGGTCTCCAATCTAAGACTTACGATTACCCCAGGAAGCAGAGGTGGTTGGCCATTGCTTTCTTCTGCAGTTTTCTCAGGTGGTCTCCCATCCAAGTCTTAAGGTGAACCCAGCAAGTGGCGTTCAAGGCAAGTGAGCAGCAGAGGCCATTGCCTTCCTCTGCAGAGCCTTCCTTGGTGGTCTCCCGTCCAAGACTTACGGCAACCCCAGCAAGGAGTTTTCAAGCCAAGTGAGAAGCGGAGGCGGTTTGCCATGGCCTTCCTCTGCAGAGCCTGTCTTGGTGGACTCCCTTCCAAGTACTGACCCTGCTTAGCTTCCAAGATCCCATGAGATCAGCCCAAATTAGAGGCTGGTGGAAAAGACTGTCTTTGGTGAACCCAGGACTGCTTGACACCCCAGGCAAGACTAACTTCTGGCAACCCGTCCCCCCACTGATAAAGTCACCGAGTCACATGGGGAGGCTCCCAGTTCGGTGCCCCCAGAAGGCTGGTGCCCTGGGCAGTCACCTAATTTGCCTAGTGGTAGAGCCAGCCTTGAGTGTACCTCGATTAACGTTGGGGAGCTTCTCACCCCCAATTTGCTTTGAGATATTGGCTAAGAACATCAGCTATCCCGGGCTGGAGTCCAAGTTATCTCGACAGCGCTGCTGGGAATCCCCCGAGCTTCGATTTCTGCAGCGTTTCTATTTCGCCGGCTTTTCATTTCATCCCCAAAATCCACAGGGCGCCGTTCTCCGACTGCGCTTCTCTTTCGAAAGCGCTTTCAGCTCGGCAAATCCAATCTGACCTGCTAAGCTTGTCTTTTTTGAGCAGCGCTTTGCCTTACTGACACGGACACAATTGGATCCCGTGATTTGATTTCGCTCGCAGACGGAGAAAGGCCCACGTTCGTCTAATGCAAATGAAAAGCGGAGCTGTTGCGGTCGGATCGCGCCGCTGAAACCACTCCGCTGACGGCAATCTCCCCATTTAACGTTAACCTTTCTTTTCATTAAAGTGCTAATGATGTGGAAGCCAGAACTGGAACTCGGTTTAAAGACGCCATCCTGGAAATGAGATGGATGGTCCTGTTTATGTAACATGAGCCAATCAAGGCGAGGGGAGGGTCATACTCACCCCATGTCTGTTCATTGCTCTAAATTTGTGCACATACAGACATCTATGAGGAAAGTCCTATGAGGAAAGGTTGAAGGAGCTGAGGATGTTTAGCCTGGAGAGGAGGCGGCTGAGAGGTGATAGGATCACCATCTTCAAGGACTTGAAGGGCTGTCCTAGAGAGGATGGTGCAGAATTGTTTTCTGTGGCCCCGGAAGGCAGGACTAGAACCAATGGGTTGAAATTAAATCAAAAGAGTTTCTGGCTCAACATTAGGAAATCCTATGAAGAAAGGTTGAAGGAGCTGGGGATGTTTAGCCTGGAGAGGAGGTGTCTGAGAGGTGATAGGATCATCGTCTTCAAGTACGTGAAGGGCTGTCCTATAGAGGATGGTGTGGAATTGTTTTCTGTGGCCATAGAAGGTAGGACCAGAACCAATGGGTTGAAATTAAATCAAAAGAGTTTCCGGCTCAACATTAGGAAGAACTTCCTGACCGTTAGAGCGGTTCCTCAGTGGAACAGGCTTCCTCGGGAGGTGGTGGGCTCTCCTTCCTTGGAGGTTTTTCAACAGAGGTGACTAAAGGCTCACTCCAAGACAATGGAAAAACTCATCCGAGAGCTACTATTTGCTGATGATGCTGCACTCGTCTCCCACTCGGTATCAGCTCTGCAGCATATGACGTCCTGCTTTGCAGAGGCTGCCAAGCTATTCGGCCTAGAAGTTAGTCTGAAGAAGACAGAAGTTCTCCACCAGCCTGCACCCCAGGAAGATTATCACCCTCCCTGCATCACTGTGGGTGAATCAGTACTGAAGACAGTCCAGCAGTTCAGCTACCTGGGGTGCATCATCTCCTCAGATGCCAAGATCGACAAGGAGATTGACAACAGGCTGGCAAAGGCAAACCATGCATTTGGCCGACTGCACAAAAGAGTGTGGAGCAACAAGCATCTGAAAAAAGGCACAAAGATCAATGTTTACAAAGCGGTTGTGATGACAACCCTCATCTACGGCTCCAAATCGTGGGTTTTATACCGTCATCACCTGCGACTCCTTGAGCGCTTTCATCAGCGCTGCCTTCGCACCATCCTCAACATCCACTGGAGTGACTTTGTGACCAACACTGAAGTCCTCAAGAGGGTGGAGGTTACAAGCATCGAAGCACTGCTGTTGAAGACGCAGCTGCGCTGGGCAGGGCATATTTCTAGGATGGAAAACCACCGCCTTCCCAAGATTGCTCTGTATGGCGAACTTTCCACCGGCCATCGAAATAGAGGGGCACCAAAGAAGAGGTACAAGGACTCCTTGAAGAAATCCCTTGGCACCTGTCGCATCAACCATCACCAGTGGTCTGACCTAGCCTCAGATCGCAAAGCATGGAGGCACACCATCCACCAGGCTGTCTCTTCCTTTGAGAACGCACGCATAGCTGGTCTTGAGGACAAAAGGAGATTGAGGAAGAATCGCACTGCTACAGCACCAACCCCAAATCAGACTTTTCCCTGCAGCCACTGTGGCCGGATCTGCCTGTCCCGCATTGGTCTTGTCAGCCACCAGCGAGCCTGCAGCAGACGTGGACTACTGCACCCTTCTTAAATCTTCGTTCGCGAAGTCAAGCCAAGAGAGAGAGAGAGAGATGGCCATCTGACAGCAATGCAGATCCTGTGAATTTAGGGGGAGGTGTTTGTGAGTTTCCTGCATTGTGCAGGGGGTTGGACTAGATGACCCTGAAGGTCCCTTCCAACTCTATGATTCTATGATCTGTGTGGACAGGATACAGGACACAGCAACAACGTAAAGCTCAGGTGTATGTATGCTTTTTGCAGCGGTTCATACAAGCATATGAAGTTCTAAAACGGACGTCAAGACACACAAAGTCAAAGTATTTTATTGTTTCAGCCGTAGGCCAGGGGTGTCAAACTCATTTGTTACGAGGGCTGGATCTGGCATATATGAGACTGTTGGGTCGAGTCATGTCGGGTTGTTCCCGCGAAGCTGCAGAGCCTTGTGAGCAAAAATTTGTGAGCGACTGGCCTTAACGTGAGCTACTGGCACGAAAGCGGGGAGCCGCTGCATGAATTAGTGTGTTCCGGGGCCAGTGTCCTGAGCGAAGACAAAAATGTGTGAGCTGGTAGATGAAAATCTGTGAGCTAGCTCACACTAACTCAGCTTAGAGGGAACATTTAAGATTAAATAGCAGAGATACAGATCAAAGATTTCAGGTTTTCACGGCTGGTAACATCATTAGGGTTTGTAGAATCTTTCGGGCTCAAGTGCCATGTTCTACTGGAGAAAGTTTTCCTTCAATGCACAGCAGCCAAGAAGGTCAGAGCGCCTGCTCTGGCTGCAACGCCACTGAGGATGTTCTCCGCAGCTGAGAACGAAACGTCTGGAAGGAAAACTTTCTCCAGTAGAACACGGCACTTCAGCCCGAAAGATTCTACAAACCCTAGAGATACAGATGTTTGTAAATACACACACTCACACACACACACACACACACACACACACACACACATATATATATATATATATATATATATATATATATATATATATATATATATATATATATATATATATATATATATATATATATATATATATTAAAACATGCTTAAAATGTTAGCACTCATTGATCTACCCGCCTGGCTACCCACGTGAATCCATCTCACCCCTGGTGCATTCATTCCCTGGTAAACCATTGAAGGAAATATTCAGGAAATATTCCAGCACCTATCTGCGTCTTCCCGGAGCTTTCCTTGCAGCAGGATATTAGGCCACACACCCCTGTTGTAGCCAATCCTCTTGGAGCTTACAGTAGGCCTTGTACTAAGAGCCCTGTAAGCTCTTGGAGGATTGGCTAGGTAAGAGGGGTGTGGTCTAATATGCAAAGAAGCTCCTGCTACAAAAAAAAGCTCTGCTTCTTCCAATGAACAAATGGCATCTCCAGACTACATATAAGAAAATGGCAGGAAGAAAAGGGCTAACCGAGTCTACGTTTCTGTGGGGCCTGGGCAGGCAGTACCTGGGGTCTCCTTCCTTCCTTCCTTCCTTCCTTCCTTCCTTCCTTCCTTCCTTCCTTCCTTCCTTCCTTCCTTCCTTCCTTCCTTCCTTCCTTCCTTCCTTCCTTCCTTCCTTCCTTCCTTCCTTCCTTCCTTCTTTTGCTTGACATTACAACTCCTGACTTATACCTACCTGCCCACTTGCCTATCTTCTCCTTTCCCACTGCCTAGCTCCCTATCCTATCCTCCCCTCCCCTCCCCCATTTGCTCATTTTCCAGTCCTCCCACTGCTCACCCAGCCTAACTTGACTATGCGGCTGGTGGCAGTGGGCTCTATCAGTGGCTATTAGCCACAAGGTATAGATGGAACTCTCTATCTGGGTCACGTGATGCTCTTTATTCTCGGTGTCTAGGGGGTCACAGTGGGAGGGCTTCTGGAATTCTGGACCTCCTGGTGGCACATGGGTTTTGGCCACTGTGTTGCAGAGTGTTGGACTGGATGGGCCATTGCCCTGATCCAACATGGTTTCTCTTATGTTCTTATGTTTGGGATACTGATGTTCTGTCTCCTTGGTGCATGGGGGGGGGGGGCAACAGTGGGAGGACTTCTGGAGTTCTGACCCTGCTGATGGATCTCCTGATGTCACCTGAGTTTTGGGCGCTGTGTGACATGGAGTGTCGAACTGGATGGACCCTTAGTCTGATCCAACATGGCTTCTCTGATGTTCTTATCGATATGCATACAGAGCAGAGGTTCATCAGTGGCTATTAGCCACAGGGTATAAATGGAACTCTCTGTCTGGGGCAAGTGATGCTCTCTATTCTTGGTGCTTGGGGGTGGGCCACAGTGGGAGGGCTTCTAGTGTCCTGGCCCCACTGGTGGACCTCCTGGTGGCACCTGTTTTGGGGGGGCGGGGTTGCCACTGTGTGACACAGAGTGTTGGACTGGAGAGGCCACTGGCCTGATCTGACATGACTTCTTTTATGTTCTTACCAAGAACCAAAAAGGTAAGAAGAAAACCTCGTAGAGGGCCAATAGTTAAAACCTCATATGTACTTGTTGTATGTAAAAATGCATTCAAGTCAAAACACAGAGACGGGTCCAATGAAAGCTTCGTAACAAAGTACAAATGACATACACACAGGGACCAATTATTGTGACCTGATATGTTTCGGCTCAAAACAGCCTTCTTCAGAGTTCAACCAACATAAGGTACAAACAGGCACCCATTCCAAGGAACTGGGGAGAAATAGGACAATACCGGGCCAAAAACGGAATGCTCCAAAGCGAGATCGTTAGACACAAGACGGGAATGTTAATGAGGCCTCGTAGGAATAAGCCTTGTGTCCAGCGCATATGCACAGGTGGTAAAAGGT
>NC_083232.1:11462173-11507897 GCF_032191835.1 Heteronotia binoei
ACTTCAGCCATCCCTCTGGTGTTGCCTTCTTTCCCAATAACGTCCCCCGTCTGATCTGTTTTTCACAGGAAAGCAGTCAAGGCGACGCTAGTTCTCCTGCCACTGCTGGGAATCACCTACATGCTCTTCTTTGTCAACCCGGGCGAAGACGAGCTCTCGCAGATCTTTTTCATCTACTTCAATTCCTTCTTGCAGTCTTTTCAGGTAGGGGGCGTCAAGGAAGAGGAAGGAGACGGGGTTTCTGAACTGACCGATTGAATTGTACCTCTCGACAGTGCCTGTAAATCTGTAAACCTAAATGTCCTTGGCCCGTAAAAGACATACAGCTGGAGTCCAGGTGAAAGAGGAAGTGGGGGGCGGAATTTTTATTGCAATGAACTCAGAGCAGAGCTAGGCCAAAGCCTGCGATCCCAAGCTGCTCTGCCTCCTTTCAAAATGGTCACAATCTTATATACCCTTGATGACACATTGGCACATAAGAGCCAGTTTGGTGTAGTGGTTAAGTACGTGGACTCTTATCTGGGAGAACCGAGTTTGATTCCTCACTCCTCCACCGGCAGCTGCTGGAATGGCCTTGGGTCAGCCATGGCTCTCACCGGAGTTGTCCTCGAAAGGGCAGCTTCTGTCAGAGCTCTCTCAGCCCCACTTACCTCACAAGGTGTCTGTTGTGGGGGGAGGAGGTAAAGGAGATGGTGACACTCTGAGATTCAGAGTACAGGGCGGGATATAAATCCAATATCGTAATCATCATCATCTATTCACATTGCTTGGCTGCAACATCCAGCATAATTTCATCACGCGAGTCTGTTACACCCTGCTGATACATTCTGCCAGGTTGGGTAGAACACGCTGGACAGAGTCTATGACTGTGATCACACACGCTAAATAATGCACTCTCAATCCACTTTCAGTTCTTTTCCCAACTGAATTTTCTAGTTCACACGGTGAAAATCCAGTTGGAAAGTGGATCGGAAGTCCATTATCTAGCGTTTCAGTGTGTGTGATCTCAGCCTTTGTTGCAGAAAGGAATTCTACTTTGCATGCACCAGGACCAGATAAAATCCAGCTTGGGCTATAAAAGCCCCCTACTTCTGCCGTTGCTTAGAAACACGGTAGAAATACAATAAGGCATAGCGCGAGGTTATAGATCGGACTGGTGTTTTGGTAACTCTTCTGGGTTCTTTCCTCCTCCGTCAGGCCTAGCTGTGCGTTAACTCCTATGGACGTTACTTGAGCGTGCTTGTGGCCTTTCCAACTAAGGCTGTGTCCCACAGGGGGCCAGCCCTGCCGCTAGACAAACTAGGTGACTGCCTAGGGTGCCAGCCTTCTGGGGGCGCCGGATTGGGTGCCCCCCATTGGGTGCCCTCCATGTGACTTAGTGCGGGAAGGGGTGCCAGACAGTCTAGGGACAGCCCTGGTCCCACAAGTCCCCCGTTTTGGTTCAGTGACCTCTGCTGGTCCCATGGACACCACCCATCTGTTGAAACCCTTCACACTGTTGGGTAACCATTATTATTCACTGACCTGCTGTTGACGGTTCTGGTGTCTTAAGTCTTGCACCGTCCTCTGGTGCAAAGGGGCTCTCCCGCTCAGAGCTTCTTTCGTGGGATGACAGCCTCCTGCGCCAGAGGAAGGTGCCGCCATCGGGTGAGCAGAGTGGCAGCATCCCACCCAACGTCATGGCACTCTGCTGTTTCAGGGGTGAACTAGTCTTCGGTGAGTTCTTGATGGACCACTATGTTGGTGGGCTGTTTGTGGCCAGGAGGGAGCTGAAGCTCTGTAGCTCTAGCGAAGCCGCAGGGAATGCTTGGCTCATGTGTGGTCAGTGGTGACCACTCCTCCATGCCACCACCGACCATATCCGAGCAAGATGGTCCCTGCAGCAGTGCATAATACCACAAGGCCCACTCTTCCCACTTCACGAGAGCCAGTTTGGTGTAGCGGTTAAATGTTTTTAGAAACACATAAGGCCGGGGTGGCCAATGGTAGCTCTCCAACTCCCATCAGCCCCAGCCATTGGCCATGCTGGCTGGGGCTGATGGGAGTTGTAGGCAAAAAACATCTGGAGAGCTACTGTTGGCCACCCCTGTCCTATTCCTCCTGTTTAGGCTTCCCTTGCTGTGATGCTATCTCATTATTGCCATCCTACTATTGTATTCTTGGGCCATAGCTATATCAATCTGTAGAATGTGCCCAACTGATGCATTGCAACCTATGATGTATATCAGGGGTGGCCAACGGTAGCTCTCCAGATGTTGTTTGCCTACAACTCCCATCAGCCCCAGCCATTGGCCATGCTGGCTGGGGCTGATGGGAGTCGTAGGCAAAAAACATCTGGAGAGCTACCGTTGTACACCCCTGACATAAGGTGCAGTTTGTTTCTCAAGCAAGAATATATACCACCAGTATGTAGGTCAATTTCTGGAAAACAGAACTAGACAACAAAATTCTCTGTGATATTCCATATTATATGCTTTAAAAAAAATAAAGACAGATGAAATATTGAGTTGTGTGAATGTCACTGTGGGTAGCTTGCATTCCGTCCCCAGGGTTTTTGCACTTGGGATCTGTAAGCATTAAGGTAATGAAGCTGCCACCATCTTCTCTAAAGAAGACTTGATAAAAAAAAAACTGGGGGGGGGGGGAATAGACCATAGAAAACACAAACGCCACCCAATAAATAATACGAAACAAGCATGAAAATATATATTGGAAATACCAAAAGAATTGTTGTTGTTCAGTCGCACAGTCGAATCCGACTCTTTGCGACACCGTGGACAAAGTCACACCAGGCCGTCCTGTCTTCTACCATCCTTCAAAGTCTGCTCAATGCCAAAAGAATACAAACAGTCAATAGAGAAATAATCTCTCTCTCTCGGCTTGACTTCGCGAACGAAGATTTAAGAAAGGTACAGTAGTCCACGTCTGCTGCAGGCTCGCTGGTGGCTGACAAGACCAATGCGGGACAGGCAGGTCCGGCCACAATGACTGCAGGGAAAAGTCTGATTTGGGTTGATGCTGTAGCAGTGCGATTCTTCCTCAATCTCCTTTTGTCCTCAAGACCAGCTATGCGTGCGTTCTCAAAGGAAGAGATAGCCTGGTGGATGGTGTGCCTCCATGCTTTGCGATCTGAGGCCACGTCAGACCACTGGTGATGGTTGATGCAACAGGTACCAAGGTATTTCTTCAAGGAATCCTTGTATCTCTTATTTGGTGCCCCTCTATTTCGATGGCCAGTGGAAAGTTCGCCATACAGGGCAATCTTGGGAAGGCGGTGGTTTTCCATCCTGAAAATATGCCCTGCCCAGCGCCCAGAGAAATAATATACAATGACAAAACACTAATCACAATACAAAAATCCAAAACCAACAGGCAGAAGTACATAAGGGGCAGTTTCTCAAACAGTTACCACTAGTATGTAGGTCAGTTTCTGGAAACCAGAGCTAGACAACAAAATTCTGTACAGTATTTGATCGATAATTGGCCTGTTTTGCTGCAGATCTTTTTCAAGAGATCACTCAACAAACTGATTAACTTATAGAAATGTACACATATACAATTCCTCATATGGGAAGAGAACTAAAGGAGCTCCACCAGCCTCAAGAAAAATATCGGACATAGTAGTTCATATCCCAAACGGCTTATTTCTCTATTGACTGTTTGTATTCTTTTGGTATTTCGAATATATATATATATAATATATATATATATATATATATATATATATATATATATATATATATATATATATATATATATATTTGTGCTTGTTCCATATTATTTATTGGGTGGAGTTTTGTTTTCTGTGGACCATCTTCTCTAAAGCAAAATTCAGATTCTGTTGGGGGGGGGGGTTCTCCATTGGGCCAGATCCCCATCAAATGTTGCAGGAAGCCAAAAGAGATTCAGTAAAGTAGAAGAAGAAGAATTTCAGATTTATACCCCGCCCTTCTCTCTGAATCAGAGACTCAGAGCGGCTTACAATCTCCTATATCTTCTTCCCCCCACAACAGACACCCTGTGAGGTGGGTGGGGCTGAGAGGGCTCTCACAGCAGCTGCCCTTTCAAGGACAACCTCTGCCAGAGCTATGGCTAACCCAAGGCCATTCCAGCAGGTGCAAGTGGAGGAGTGGGGAATCAAACCCGGTTCTCCCAGATAAGAGTCCGCACATTTAACCACTATACCAAACTGGCTCTTTGTCACAGTGGGATTTGCCACAGAACATTTGTCACAGTGGGATTTGGCGCACTCGACAGTCACTTCATTTTGCCAAATGTAAAACCGGAAGGCGCTCCTTCAAAGGAAACATCAGAGACATGTCGAGGGAAGACAAAAGCATTATGAGGGGACTAGAAAAATATCAGAAGAGGGGGTCTCGCACATCCCTTGTGGCATGTAAATAACTTCACGCTGTGTTATTTAAATGGAATCCAGGAACATGTACGGTAGTCATAATTTGTAATTTATACATGCTTACGAAGAAATAGGCCTATTTAAGAGATTTTTCCCCATCTCGGTTAAGGTATAGCTATATATCTAGGCTGGATTAGATGACAGCCATGATTCTGTTGAATAAAAAAATCTGGATTCTTACAAGATGGATCCTAAATCTAAGGCTGAGGCATCAGTGGGACAAGGCCAGACAAGAATTTGGACTGGTAGACATCCGAAGGGAAAGAGGGCAAGCTGCTTGCCTCTGTGTTTAAATGCTGCCCCAACATTCCAGCTTTTTTTGTGAGCGTCTGTCATCACCTCAGCGCATCTTCACAAACCTGACAAATTTCCTCTTTTGTTTTCCAGGGTTTCTTTGTGTCTGTGTTTTATTGCTTCTTAAATGGTGAGGTAAGTTGTCTTGCGCCCTGTTTCATGCTGGTAATTAACAAAAAAAATGGATAATTGTTAACTGTGGATAAATGGTCAGACTTCTCTGTAGGCGAAGTGACATCTTCATCCTTAAAGCATCTGCTCTTCCAGCCATCCTGAGGGAAATCGTTATTGTTTCCATTCAGAGATACAAGCTCAATGGCCACTTAGATCTCCATAACTGAGGGGAAATTTATTCTTAGTATTTGCTTCTGGCCTTTCCTTTGTTGAGTTAATCTTGCCCTTCCTCCCATAAATTCAGTTTGGATACAGAGTGGCACCGAAATTATGGAATGTCCTCACCAGGGAGATTTCTGCCCCATCCACCATTAACCTTCCCCAGTGGGTAAAGGCTCTTCTGCTCTGTCGGGTGTACCCTTTCTGATCGTCCTCTATTGTTTCTGTTTGTTTGTTTTGCTGGTGTTGGATAGATAGACAGATGGACGGACAGAAGGATGGACGGACAGATGGACAGATATAGATAGACAGACAGATAAATGGATGGTTGGATGAATGGACAGACAGACAGACAGACAGACAGACAGACAGACAGACAGACAGACAGACAGACAGACAGACAGACAGACAGACAGACAGATAGATAGATAGATAGATAGATAGATAGATAGATAGATAGATAGATAGATAGATAGATAGATAGATAGATAGATAGATAGATGGATGGACGGACAGGCGGACAGACAGACAGATAGATAGATGATAGATAGATAGATAGATAGATAGATAGATAGATAGATAGATAGATAGATAGATAGATAGATAGATAGATAGATAGATAGATAGATAGACAGACAGACAGACAGACAGACAGACAGGCGGACAGACAGATGACAGACAGACAGACAGACAGACAGACAGATAGATAGATAGATAGATAGATAGATAGATAGATAGATAGATAGATAGATAGATAGATAGATAGATAGATAGATAGATAGATGGGCCCAGTCACAAAATGGCTGCCACAGGAGGTGGGGCCAATCACAAAATGTCTGAGAGCGAGGTTTTGTATATAACTCTAATAGTACCTCTTTAGCCATTCAAGTGGGAGCTCCATTTAACAGGATGCCTTTTAAATCCGCGCAGCCTATCAGAAGCCCTGCTGGGCAAAAGGCCCGCCTAATTCCACCCACATTCTGAAAGCACTCAATGGACACCTTGATTGGGACCCCTGTTGTATAGAAGACTGTCTTTCCCTTCCTCTTTTTCCAGCTTTTTCTTGCATGGTTTCTCTTTTCATGCGCTTTCCTTTGACCTCGAGAAACTTCCGGGCTTCTGTATTCATCACGCACCATCTCCTCTCTTGAGTGGAGTCCTGATGTCTCTCGCTGCCACCCACGTGTACCCTTCCGCCGCTTTTACTGAAAGACCTCTTCGAAGCCTCTATTCATTGTGCCACTCGTTGCTGAACCTTTTCTGTTTCTGTTGTGCTTTTTTGTGCAAGTGACGTGACCTGGCCGACCCCTTATTCAGCATCCCATTAGCGTGCCGCAAGAGCATTTGATTATAAGAATTCCCAACTTCGTTTAGTTGCCATTTGTGCTTTGTGATTCCCAGAGAAGCGGTAAAAAGCAGAGTGTCTCTGCAAGGGTGTTTGCAATGACCGTTCCGCTCAGCGCGTGCAACTGTTACTGTTTTTGTCAAGATATTTGGATGGCCAGACATTTATATAAATCACTCTAGAAGAGAACGGCATAGAATGTAAGGAAGGTTGACGGGTCACTTCTGGTAGGAGTGGGAAAGAGGTCCAGACAACATCACCAGCAATATGACAACATCAATTCCAGCATGTGCTGAGCATTCAGGTTAGAACGGATGAAAGGAAGTCCTTCTTCACCTAAAGGATGATTAACTCATGGAACTCACTGCCACAGGAGGTGGTGGCAACTACAAGCATTCAGCTTCAAGAGGGAATTGGATAAACATATGGAGCAGAGCTCCATCAGTGGGTATTAGCCACAAGGTGTAGATGGAACACTGTGTTTAGGGCAAGTGATGCTCTGTATACTTGGTGCTTGGGGGGGGGGGCAACAGTGGGAGGGCTTCTAGTGTCCTGGCCCTACTGGTGGACCTCCTGATGGCACCTGAGTTTGTTTGTTTGTTTTTTGGCCACTTTATGACAGAGTGTTGGACTGGATGGGCCATTGGCTAATCCAACATGGTTTCTCTTATATTCTTAAGTGATGCCATCATGTTTGGACATCCCAGCAGCACTCTGGTATTTGGGCAAAAACTCTGTGGTAAAAAGGGCTTCTACCATAAAGTTTTTGTCCAGATACCAGAGTGTTGCCCGAACTCGACCAACGTCACTTTGGGTGTATTCCAGAAGTGACATTGCTACATCACTGGTGATGTCACCTGGGCCTCCCCCTCTCTCCTAGTAAGTTCCTCTGCTGATCAGCTGATCATCAGTGGGGGCGGGGCCTAGTAGCAGGAGACATACACACCCCACCTCCACCGGGAGGATTGCAACCTAAATGTTCCACGGAACGCAGGAAGCATCTCAGAGAGTGGTAGAGATCAGCTTCCATAAGACCAAATTTGTCACTTATAAAAGGTCAAGTATCTAGTTCCCATGGCTGTGGGAACAGGCATGGAGAGGGTAAGAACCTACTGTGAGGGCATAGCTGAGGGCAGTGGGTGCCACAGCTGAGGAGAAGGGATTCTTCAGTTATGGGCAGGGCTCTTTTTCTATCAGGAGCTCCTCTGCATATTCGGCCCCGCCCCCTGATGTAGACAATCCTCCAAGAGCTTACAGGGCTCTTCGTACAGGGCCTGCTGTAAGCTCCAGGAGGATTGGCTACATCAGGGGTGTGTGCCCTTATATGCAAAGGAGGTCCTGCTAGAATTCCTTACAGGGCTCTTCGTACAGGGCCTACTGCAAGCTCCTGGAGGATTGGCTACATCAGGGGTGTGTGGCCTAATATGCAAAGGAGGTCCTGCTAGAATTCCTTACAGGGCTCTTCATACGGGGTCTACTGCAAGCTCCAGGAGGATTGGCTACATCAGGGGTGTGTGGCCTAATATGCAAAGGAGGTCCTGCTAGAATTCCTTACAGGGCTTTTAGTACAGGGCCTGCTGTAAGCTCCAGGAGGATTGGCTACATCAGGGGTGTGTGGCCTAATATGCAGAGGAGCTCCTGCTAGAAAAAGAGCCCTGGTTATGGGTATATGGAAAAGGGTGCATGCAGAGGAAAGCTTATACCCAGAATTTAACTTGGTTGGTCTTAAAGGTGCTGCTGGACTCAAACTGTGTTCCGTTGCTTCAGACCAACATGAATACCCACCTTAATCTATTCCCCATTGTGATATTTCATTCCTGATAAATATTAGAATTGGGAATCATACCCCAGAGGCCGCAGAGTGGGTACAGAGGAACCTTGTTAGGCGGGGCCATGTTGAGCTAGCCCATGCCTGTACCAAACTGGAGAGCCAGTTTGGTGTAGTGGTTAAGTGTGTGGACTCTTATCTGGGAGAGCCGGGTTTGATTCCCCACTCCTCCACTTGCACCTGCTTGCATGGCCTTGGGTTAGCCATAGTTCTCGTAGGAGTTGTCCTTGAAAGGGCAGCTGCTGTGAGAGCCCTCTCAGCCCCACCCACCTCACAGGGTGTCTGTTGTGGGGGGGGGAGGTAAAGGAGATTGTGAGCCGCTCTGAGACTCTTCGGAGTGGAGGGCGGGATATAAATCCAATATCTTCATCTACCTCACAGGGTGTCTGTTGTGGGGGAGGAAGGGAAAGGAGATTGTGAGCCGCTCTGAGACTCTTTGGAGTGGAGGGCAGGATATAAATCCAATATCTTCATCTACCTCACAGGGTGTCTGTTGTGGGGGAGGAAGGGAAAGGAGATTGTGAGCTGCTCTGAGACTCTTCGGAGTGGAGGGCGGGATATAAATCCAATATCTTCATCTACCTCACAGGGTGTCTGTTGTGGGGAGGAAGGTAAAGGAGATTGTGAGCCCCTCTGAGACTCTTTGGAGTGGAGGGCGGGATATAAATCCAATATCTTCATCTACCTCACAGGGTGTCTGTTGTGGGGGAGGAAGGTAAAGGAGATTGTGAGCTGCTCTGAGACTCTTCGGAGTGGAGGGCGGGATATAAATCCAATATCTTCATCTACCTCACAGGGTGTCTGTTGTGGGGGAGGAAGGTAAAGGAGATTGTGAGCTGCTCTGAGACTCTTCGGAGTGGAGGGCGGGATATAAATCCAATATCTTCATCTACCTCACAGGGTGGCTGTTGTGGGGGAGGAAGGTAAAGGAGATTGTGAGCTGCTCTGAGACTCTTCGGAGTGGAGGGTGGGATATAAATCCAATATCTTCATCTACCTCACAGGGTGTCTGTTGTGGGGGAGGAAGGTAAAGGAGATTGTGAGCCGCTCTGAGACTCTTTGGAGTGGAGGGCGGGATATAAAACCAATATCTTCTACTACCTTACAGGGTGTCTGTTGTGGGGGGGGGGGAGGAAGGTAAAGGAGATTGTGAGCTGCTCTGAGACTCTTCGGAGTGGAGGGCGGGATATAAATCCAATATCTTCATCTACCTCACAGGGTGTCTGTTGTGGGGGAGGAAGGTAAAGGAGATTGTGAGCTGCTCTGAGACTCTTCGGAGTGGAGGGTGGGATATAAATCCAATATCTTCATCTACCTCACAGGGTGTCTGTTGTGGGGAGGAAGGTAAAGGAGATTGTGAGCTGCTCTGAGACTCTTCGGAGTGGAGGGTGGGATATAAATCCAATATCTTCATCTACCTCACAGGGTGTCTGTTGTGGGGGAGGAAGGTAAAGGAGATTGTGAGCTGCTCTGAGACTCTTCGGAGTGGTGGGCGGGATATAAATCCAATATCTTCTTCTTCTTCTTAAAGGGCAGATGCCTCACAGACCAAAGGGTGCCAGTGTACTCCGTGGTTCTCTCTTTCCTTCCATCCCTGCTCTTTCTACCCTAGGGAGTGAGAAGGCCCTTCTAAAGTTATTGCTTTAATTTCCTTTTTTTTTAATTTCAGAAAGGGGTGTGATTATCTTTTCACTCAGTCGGAAGTAATTAGAGCAGAATGGTTTCCCGACATGACTTTCTGTAACAATAACAACATTCTCGATATTTAATGAAAACAATCATCAGGCGCTTCCCAACTTCCCCATGAGGAATTAAAATGGTAATTTTTGAAGTGCATACCCAGGCAGGATGAAGCATTAAGGGTAAGTTCCCCAAGGGGAACATACAGTACAATTCTAAGCAGATAGATCCAGGTGGGCGCCCGTGATGGTCTGAAGCAGCAGAACAACGTGTGACTCCAGTGGCACATTTAAGACCAGGAGTGTCAAATCTGTGGCCCCGGGGGCTGAATCAGGCTCCTGGAGTGCTCCTATCAGGCCCCAGAGCAACTGGCTGTCATCTGTTTCCTTCTCCCTCTCTAGGGTTGCCAAGTCCAATTCAAGAAATATCTGGGGACTTTGGGGGTGGAGCCAGGAGACACTGGGGGCAGAGCCAAGAGCAAGGGTGCGACAAGCATAATTGAACTTCAAGGGAGTTGTGGCCATCACATTTAAAGGGACTGCACATCTTTTTAAATGCCTTTCTTCCATAGGAAATAATGAGGGATAGGGGCACCTTCTTTTGGGGCTCATAGAATTGGACCCTCTGGTCCAATCTTTTTGAAACTTGGGAGGTATTTTGGGGAGAGGCACTAGATGCTATACTGAAAATTTTGTGCCTCTATCTCAAAAAACAGTCCCCCCCCAGAGCTCCCGATACCAGCGGCTCAATTCTCCATCATTCCCTATGGGAATCGTTCATGGTAGTGCATGATGGCTGTGGGGGTGGGGCTTCCCCCGCCGGCCAGCTGGCTGGGGGAGGGGGGAAGCCTGTAAAACGGGGGGATCCCCCTCTGGGGATTGGGAAGCCTATCCCTCTCTCTTGTGTCCTTCTGCATAACAGCTTGCTTTGCAAGGCTCGCTCAGTCACACAAGAACTACAAAGCAAAGTCTCTTTTTTTCTATTGGCTGAGGCTCCTCCCTTGGGAAAGAAGAAAGGGAGAGCTTGCTTTGCCAGGCCTCAAATCGCACAGCAGAGTTACTGAGCCAAGCTTCTCTTTTATTGGCTGAGGCTCCTTTCCCTCATAGGCCCCCCGGGGAAGGAAGGAAAGAGCCAGAGCTTCCTTTGCCCAGTTCCCTGGATCCAATGAGAGAAATACAAAGAAAGCAATTTTAGACTGTTGCGGGAACCTCTTGCCTGTGCCTTCTCAGTTAGTGGCACTGTCGTAGCTAGACTGCGTCTTTCCATTCCCCGGGTGCACTCCAGAGGATTATTGGAAAAGAGCAGGCTCAATTTTGTCTACGCAGACTGCTCTCGAGGGTCTCAGGCTGAGGTCTTTCACATCATCTTCTATTTGGTCTTTTTACGGAGGTGTTGGGAATTGAACCTGGGACCTTCTGTATTCCATGCAGATTCCCAGCACTGAACAAGCATCCGCTCTCTCTGCCCAGTGGTGGAGCAGAAAGGCAGCGTTCCGAAGGACTGCGTTAGAAGGCAGCTTCGTATGTACAAATCTGGCAGACAGATCTCAGTTCTTAGGGTGGAAACTGCCCTTGGTTGGGGGTAACTTGCCCTCGATAAAATGTCACCACCAGTGTGCCCTCTATGTTGAGTCAGCATGAGGTAGCTCACAGTTTCTCAGCCTCCGGCTCACACATTTTTGTCTTAGCTCAGGAAAGATGAACCCAGAGCACATTAATTTATGCAGTAGCTCACAGCTTTAATGCCAGTAGCTCACAAAGCAGAATTTTTGCTTACAAGACTCTGCAGCTTAGAGGGAGTATTGGTCATCACCCATCGCCAGTATGTCTGGAACTTTACCTGTCCCTTTTGGTGGGCTACAGGTAGCCATTCCTGGTGGCTGCAGGTTGCTGAGAACTCTCACCCATAATACTAGTACTCTGGGGGGCGCCCAATATAGTTGACGGGCAGTAGATTTGAGATGATCAAAGTACCGGTACGTATTTTTCAGTCCATAAGGCGCTCCGGACCATAGGACGCACCTTCCTCCTGGCGGGCAATCCGCTGCCTCCGCCTCCGATCCCGGCGCTTCCCCCACGCCTGCCTGCCTGGCTCCAGCTTCTTCCAGCAAGCGCTGGGATCGCTCCACGCTGCCCCCACCGCAAACCCAGCGCTTCACGAGCGCCGGCTGCGGAGGGGGCGGGTGCTTCCTCCGTGCCTGTCTGCCTGGCTCCAGCTCTGATGCTTAAAGCAAGCGCCGGGATCGGAGGGCGGAGGGAGCGATCCTGGCGCTTGCTGTAAGCATCAGAGCTGGAGCCAGGCAGACAGGCACGGAGGCAGCACGCCACCCCCTCCGCAGCCGGCGCTCGCGAAGCGCTGGTTTTGCGGTGGGGGCAGCGTGGAGCGATCCCAGCGCTTGCTGGAAGCAAAGCTGGAGCCAGGCAGGCAGGCGTGGGGGAAGCGCCGGGATCGGAGGCGGAGGCAGTGGATCGCCCCCCCCCCCCGGAGGAAGGTACGTCCTATCGTCCCTTCGCTCCATAAGACGCACACACTTTTCCCCCCACTTTTTTTGGGGGGGGGTGCGTCTTATGGTCCGAAAAATACGGTAAGTGCTTCTTAACTCAGTGTGGTAATCAGCACCAGAAACAGCCATGAGCGGAAACAAATGATGATGATGATATTGGATTTATATCCTGCCTTTCCCTCTCAATCTCAGAGTGGTCACAATCTCCTTTAATCTCTCCTGCACACACACACACAACAGACACCCTGTGAGTGGGTAGGGCTGAGAGAGTTCTCCCAGAAGTTGCCCTTTCAAGGACAACTCCTGCGATAGCTATGGTTGACCCAAGGCCATTCCAGCAGCTGCAAGTGGAGGAGTGGGGAATCAAACCCGGTTCTCCTAGATAAGAGTCTGCGCACTTAACCACTACACCAAACTGGCTCTCATAGATGGCTTTAAAAAGGAACCGGTCAGGTTCGTGAAGGAGAGTTCCATCAGTGGCTACCAGCCGTCGTGACTAAAGGGAACCTCTGCATTCAGAGGCAATAGGCTTTTGAATCCTAGTGCTAGGAGGCATCAGGGGCAGGCCCTGACTTCTGTGTCCTGGTCGTTGGCCTTCCAAGGCAACTGGTTGGCTGCCATGACAGGATGCTGGACTTGATGAGCCGCTGGTTTTCTTTATTGTCTCTGAGTACGGTGGCGCCGTTGTCCACCTCCGTGTAGGGCAACCTCCTAATCTGAAAAGAGAATGACATCCGTTTGAACCTTAACCTGAATGGGCGGAGGGTGGTAGAGCATCTGCTTGGTAAGCAGAAGGTCCCAGGTTCAATCCCCGGCATCTCCAACTAAAAAGGGTCCAGACAAGTAGGCGTGAATAACCTCAGCTTGAGACCCTGGAGAGCCATGAATGGGACTGTGGCTCAGTGGCAGAGCATCTGCTTGATAAGCAGAAGGTCCCAGGTTCAATCCCCGGCATCTCCAACTAAAAAGGGATCCAGGCAAGTAGGCATGAAAAACCTCAGCTTGAGACCCTGGAGAGCCATGAATGGGGCTGTGGCTCAGTGGTAGAGCATCTGCTTGTAAGCAGAAGGTCCCAGGTTCAATCCCTAGCATCTCCAACTGAAAAGGGTCCAGACAAGTAGGCGTGATTAACCTCAGCTTGAGACCCTGGAGGGCCATGAATGGGGCTGTGGCTCAGTGGCAAAGCATCTGCTTGGTAAGCAGAAGGTCCCAGGTTCAATCCCCGGCATCTCCAACTAAAAAGGGATCCAGGCAAGTAGGCATGAAAAACCTCAGCTTGAGACCCTGGAGAGCCACTGCTGGTCTGAGGAGACAGTACTGACTTTGATGGACCGAGAGTCTGATTCAGTAGAAGGCAGCTTCATATGAAATGTCCTTGGGAAGAGGGCACCCCCGTTTGGCTTCCTTGAAAACAAAGAGGCAGCTCAAGGTCACTCCCCTCCTCAAGAATAAATGTGGAACGCGCAGTCACAGCCACAGGTGGCATGAAGATGTTCCCCAGTGATGCAAGGCTGATGGATTGCAAGCTTTAGCTTTAATCCAGCATAACTCATTGCTTGAGTTTAAACATTTCACCGCTGGGTGCCTTTGGATGATTCCGGTGTGATTTATCGAGGGCAGCCGCAGAAGAAAAAGAGAGGGGCATTGTGCGCCGAATGCTGTAGCGCGAAGCTCTCTTCTTTCCCGTTGAAAACTTTCTGCTCTAGGTAGGGCCTCCAAGCCCCTGATGGGTGCAGAGATTCTGCCCCTACCTCCAGATCTCATCGCCCACTGCCACTATAAGCAGCGGTGGAAGAATTTTAAAAAAAATTTAAACCTAGTTTTCTTACTGTAAGTTCTTACCAGAAGTGATGACAGATAGCTTTAGGAATCACATTGAACTCTTTGGTTTTACCATACCTTCTTGCGGGCCTTTTGTCACTTTGCTGTGGCCTTCCCATATCCCACTCGCAACCCTCCTGAAAGAATTGTGGATGGGGCCATGGGAAGATCATAGAATCATAGAGTTGAAAGGGACCTCCGGGGTCATCTAGTCCAACCCCCTGCACAATGCAGGAAACTCACCAATACTTCCTCGTAAGTTCACAGGACCAGCCTTGCTGTCAGATGGCCGTCTAGCCTCTGTTTCAAAACCTCAAAGGAAGGAGAGCCCACCACCTCCCGAGGAAGCCTGTTACACTGAGGAATCGCTCTAACGCTCAGGAAGTTCTTCCTAACGTTGAGCCAGAAACTCTTTTGATTTAATTTCAACCCATTGGTTCTAGCCTTACCTTCTATGGCCACAGAAAACAATTCCACACCATCCTCTATAGGACAGCACTTCAAGTACTTGAAGATGGTGATCCTATCACCTCTCAGCCGCCTCCTCTCCAAGCTAAACATGCCCAGCTCCTTCAACCTTTCCTCATAGGGCTTGGTCTCCAGACCCCTCTGAGGAAGGAGAGCCCACCACCTCCCGAGGAAGCCTGTTCCACTGAGGGACCGCTGTAACGGTCAGGAAGTTCTTCCTAATGTTGAGCTGGGAACTCTTCTGATTTAATTCCAGCCCATTGGTTCTGGTCCTACCTTCTGGGGCCACAGAAAACAATTCCACACCCTCCTTCATAGGACAGCCCTTCAGGTACTTGAAGATGGTGATCGTATCAGATCACAGCATTGCGCACGGTGGTACATCATTTCCAATAAAATACACACAAACACACACACGCGACAAATGGGAGCTCTTGGAATCACACTGCCTGGCAACCGCAGCTCTAGGCCTATAAACAAGGTCGAGCTTGAGAAAGCCACATATTATTATTATTAATAATAATAATAATAATAATAATAATAATAATAATAATGGTCATCAGTAATGTAGCAACCTAGTTTAGAAAGCAAAGCAAAACTTGGATAGATGGCTCAGTGCTGCCTCTCTCTTTCTTTCTCTCTCCCTCTACTGTGTCTGAAAGCAGAATAGCCGTTTTCCCCTTTAATACATCAAATTAAAGAGACCAGAAGAAAAAGGATTCCGTAAATCATTACTATTTCTGACCTTTACCGAGCGGATTCACTTGCTTACCACTCCTGTGATTTGCGAGCGCCCGACACTTTCCTAAACACCAGGAATTTAATAACTTGCCGGTTTTCGCCTCCCGATTTGCTGGGAAGCCCCAGGGACTTCTATTTATAGCAGCGTGAGCGATGGATGGCCATCTGTGCCTTGCCCGTAATTGAAAATATTTTCTTTTTGGTGCAAAAACAAAATCCCTTGGGGGGGGGGGGGGTTGCAAAGCAAAGAGGAAAAGGCCTCCAAAGTCCAGGGAGATCTTGATAACTCACGCTCGGCGCTTGCAGCCAGAGAGCTCTGCAGAGAATTCTCTGATTCCACTGTTTATTACTGTGATTCCACTCTATCTCTCCCTCCCCCCACCCCTCCGCATCTCTTTGCAGTGTATAGATCCAGGTGGTTAGTGGTATTGGGCTGAAGCAATAGAGCAGGGGTGGCCAACGGTAGCTCTCCAGATGTTTTTTTTGCCTACAACTCCCATCAGCCCCAGCCATTGGCCATGCTGGCTGGGGCTGATGCGAGCTGTAGGCAAATGGTGTGAACTTATATCTCCTTTTTCCTGTATTCTGTATTACGAGATTGCCTTTATTGGAATCGCCAGTTTCCATAGATATCTTGACAAAAGGATTTGTAATATCAAATATCAAAATGTTGTTGATGCATAGTTTAGAGACAATGCTATGTGGCAATTTATGTATTTTAAGAAAGGATTGCAGGTGTAGACTTGTATTCTTTGAAAGTATTTTTTATGCAGATTAAGGCTGATTTGTAATCTTTATTTACTATCCCTTCCTACTCCCGAACCCCAATTCCTTGAAACTAATAAAACTTTTAAAATAGGAATTGTAGGCAAAAAAACATCTGGAGAGCTACCGTTGGCCATCCCTGCAATAGAAGAAGACTGAAGACTGCAGTTTTATACCCCGCCCTTCTCTCTGAATCAGAGACTCGGAGCAGCTTACAATCTAGGGTTGCCAAGTCCAATTCAAGAAATATCTGGGGACTTTGGGGCTGGAGCCAGGAGACTTTGGGGGTGGAGCCAGGAGACATTAGGGGTGGAGCCAAGATCAAAGCTGTGACGAGCATAGTTGAACTCCAAAGGGAGTTCTGGCCATCACATTTAGAGGGACGGCACACCTTTTCAATTCCTTCCTTCCATAGGAAATAATGAAGGATAGGGGCACCTTCTTTTGGGGCTCATAGAATTGGACCCCCTGGTCCAATCTTTTTGAAACTTGGGGGGTATTTTGGGGAGAGGCACTAGATGCTATACTGAAAATTTGGTGCCTCTACCCCCAAAAACAGCCCCCCCCCAGAGCCCCAGATACCCGCGGATCAATTCTCCATGATTTCCTGCGGGAATAAATCTCCATAGGGAATAACAGAGTTCCCAGCAGACATTTCCCACCCTTCCCCCCGCTTTCTGACAACCCTGAAGTGGGGGGAGGGCCTCCAAACCGGGGGATCCCCTGCCCCCACCTGGGAATTGGCAACCCTATTACAACCTCTTAGATCTTCTCCCCCCACAACAGACATCCTGTGAGGTGGGTGGGGCTGAGAGGGCTCTCACAGCAGCTGCCCTTTCAAGGACAATTCCTGCCAGAGCCATGGCTGCCCCAAGGCCATTCCAGCAGCTGCAAGCGGAGGAGTAGGGAATCAAACCTGGTTCTCTCAGATAAGAGTCGGCGCACACTACCACTACACCAAACTGGCTCTGTGCACTTAACCACTACACCAACTGGAAAGAAGGAGTAATGTTCTAGTCCAGTGGTCTTAAAGTTGCCACCAGACTCTGTCCTTTGCGACTTGTCTTCTCCAGCTTCTGGGAGCGGAAAACACAAGGAAGATTAGCTAGCGGAGAGGAAACTTCTTTCTGCCCTTTGCACTCCTGTGGTTTTCTTTGCCTCTCAGGCAGAGGGTTCCCTACAGTATGACTTTCAGGTGGAGATCTCCTGCTTTTACAACTGATGAGCTCCCCTGGAGACGGGCCCGGCACAGAACCCCAGCGCACCCCCCCCCAAGTACGTCTCCCTCCAGTATGGCAGGCGCTGGAGAGGGGAAGCCCCATTTTTACTTGGCTTTAAAGGGTCAGGGGAACACCCCCGACCTCTTAAAGCCAAGAAAAAATACTGGTCAGTTTCCGTCCTCAGCGCAGGCCGAGTTTGGTGGGTGCTGCAGAGGGGAAGCGAGTCCATTTGCCTAGTTTGCCTACTCCCACGCGCCAGGCCTGCCTGTAGAAAACATCTGCTTTGAAGGGTGGGCGCTATGGCATTAGGCCATGCTGAGACCCAGGGCTTTTTTTTTTTGGCAACAGGAACTCCTTTGCCTATTAGGCCACACCTCCCTGATGTAGCCAATCCTCCGTGAGCTTACAGGGCTCTTAGTGCAGGGCCTACCGTAAGCTCCAGGAGGACTGGCTACATCAGGGGTGTATGGAACTCCTATGGAACTCAGTGGGAAATCCTTTGCATATTAGGCCACACCTCCCCGATGCAGCCAATCCTCCTGGAGCTTACAGGGCTCTTCGTACAGGGCCTACTGTCAGCTCCAGGAGGATTGGCTACATCAGGGGTGTATGGAACGCCTGTGGAACTCAGTGGGAAATCCTTTGCATATTAGGCCACACCTCCCTGATGTAGCCAATCCTCCAAGACCTTACAGGGCTCTTAGTGCAGGGCCTACCGTAAGCTCCAGGAGGACTGGCTACATCAGGGGTGTGTAGCCTAATAGGCAAAGGAGTTCCTGCTAGAATGCCACCCCTGATTACAGGAGAGGGGCAGTAGCTCAGTGACCTAAGCGTCTGCTTGGTATGCAGAAAGCCCTTGAAATACGTCGCTCTTTGCCAGCCTACGACACATCTCTCTGAACGGCGTTCTCTTTAATGGTAAGAGGATCATAGGAGCCCACGACGGCCCTTTCGCCACGCTCCGTCGGCCTCAGTGTGCGAACAGTTTTATTGGGAACGTAACAGCCTGGAAACCAGCTTGTTGTAATAGCTTTCTATTAATCACTTTTTAAACGGGGAGCCATTCCGCCCTCCTGTGTCGCGGAGGAAAAAGGGCTTTTTGGCCTTCTTTCCAGAGACATGTGTGGCTCGGAACACTGAGCCAGAACTTGCTGACGGATGCTTTTCCTGAACGCTTTGAAAGAAGGCACATCCAATTAAAAGCAGGTGGATTTGCCAAGTGGGGTGTTTACTTGCAAATGCCCAAAAGTCGCAGTGGGAAGAAGGACAAACTATTGAGTATTAGAACAACGTCATAGGAACACCTGGAGGAAGCATCATAGGTAGGCCTCGGCCTCCATCCCCTGTTGTTGGCCCTCCAGAGGAACTGGTTGGCCACTGTGTGAGACAGGAGGCTGAACTAGATGGACCCTCACTGGTCTGATTCAGGAGGGCTCTTCTGATGTTCTTCTCAGGGGAAGGCCTCGGCCTCTCTGCCCTGTTGTTGGCCCTCCAGAGGAACTGGTTAGCCACTGTGTGAGACAGGAGGCTGAACTAGATGGACCCTCACTGGTCTGATTCAGGAGGGCTCTTCTGATCTTCTTCTCAAGGGAAGGCCTCGGCCTCTCTGCCCTGTTGTTGGCCCTCAAGAGGAACTGGTTGGCCACTGAGTGAGACAGGAGGCTGAACTAGATGGACCCTCACTGGTCTGATTCAGGAGGGCTCTTCTGATGTTCTTCTCAGGGGAAGGCCTCGGCCTCTCTGCCCTGTTGTTGGCCCTCAAGAGGAACTGGTTGGCCACTGTGTGAGACAGGAGGCTGAACTAGATGGACCCTCACTGGTCTGATTCAGGAGGGCTCTTCTGATGTTCTTCTCAGGGGAAGGCCTCGGCCTCTCTGCCCTGTTGTTGGCCCTCCAGAGGAACTGGTTAGCCACTGTGTGAGACAGGAGGCTGGTCTAGATGGACCCTCACTGGTCTGATCCAGCAGGGCTCTTCTGATCTTCTTCTCAAGGGAAGGCCTCAGCCTCTCTGCCCTGTTGTTGGCCCTCCAGAGGAACTGGCTGGCCACTGTGTGAGATGGGATGCTGGACCGGATGGACCCTCACTGGTCTGATCCAGCTGGGCTCTTCTGATCTTCTTCTCAAAGGAAGGCCTCAGCCTCTCTGCCCTGTTGTTGGCCCTCCAGAGGAACTGGTTGGCCACTGTGTGAGAAGACAGGATGCTGGACTGGATGGACCCTCCCTGGTCTGATCCAGCTGGGCTCTTCTGATGTTCTTCTCAAGGGAAGGCCTCAGCCTCTCTGCTCTGTTGTTGGTCATCCGGAAGAACTGGTTGGCCACTGTGTGAGGATAAAAAATATTCTCGAAATTGGTTATCTTTTCCCCCCACAACAGACACCCCGTGAGGTGGGTGGGGCTGGAGAGGGCTCTCACAGCAGCTGCCCTTTCAAGGACAACCTCTGCCAGAGCTATGGCTGACCCAAGGTCATTCCAGCAGGTACGAGGGGAGGAGTGGGGAATCAAACCTGGTTCTACCAGATAAGAGTCCACGCACTTAACCAGTACACCAAACTGGCTCTCCAGGAAGGAAGGAAGGAAAGCAGGAGGAGGGGGGAGGGGAGGTAGAAAGAAGTTTTCACTTTAAATGCATTCTCCCAGCCACCAGTTGGCTTGTCTTGGAGAATTGATTTAAAGTTGGCTGACGGGGTCGTGGGGGCTTCAAGAGCCACCCAGTTTGTATGAAAGAGCCACGTGTGGCTGCCAAGCTGCAGTTTGAACACCCTTGGAATAGACTGAACTCCGGCATGGGTTGGGGCAGCCAGTTCCCTCTGACCACTGCAGATCCAGGTTGGGAAACTCTTGGAGATTTGGATGTGGAGCCTGGGGAGGACAGGGAACTCAGTAGGGTACAATGCCACAGAGTCCATCCCCCCCCCCCCCTAAAAAAAGCATCCATTTTCTCCAATGGAACTGATCTCTGTAGTCTGGAGATGAACTGGAATTCCAGGGGATCCCCAGGTTCCCCCTGGAGGCTGGCAATCCTATCAACTGGATGATCAAGAACATAAGAGAAGCCATGTTGGATCAGGCCACTGGCCCATCCAGTCCAACACTCTGTGTCACATAAGAACATAAGAGAAGCCATGTTGGATCAGGCCAATGGTCCATCCAGTCCAACACTCTGTGTCACATAAGAACATAAGAGAAGCCATGTTGGATCAGGCCACTGGCCCATCCAGTCTAACATTCTGTGCTACATAAGAACATAAAAGAAGCCATGTTGGATCAGGCCAATGGCCCACCCAGTCCAACACTCTGTGTCACATAAGAACATAAGAGAAGCCATGTTGGATCAGGCCAATGGTCCATCCAGTCCAACACTCTGTGTCACACTGTGGCCAAAAAATCCAAGTGCCATCAAGAGGTCCACCCGTGGGGCCAGGACACTAGAAGCCCTCCCACTGTACCCCCCCCCCCAAGCACAAGAATACAGAGCATCACTGCCTCAGACAGAGAGCTCCAACAATACTCTGTGGCTAATCGCCACTGATGGACCTCTGCTCCATATGCTTATCTAACCCCCTCTTGAAGCTGTCTATGCTTGTAGCCGCCTCCACCTCCTGTGGCAGTGAATTCCACGTGTTAATCACCCTTTGGGTGAAGAAGGACTTCCTTTTATCCGTTCTAACCTGACTGCTGAGCCCACGAGTTCTTGTATTGTGAGAAAGGGAGAAAAGGACTTCTTTCTCTACTTTCTCCATCCCATGCATAATCTTGTCAACCTCTATCATGTCACCCCACAGTCAACATTTCTCCAAGCTAAAGAGCCCCAAGCGTTTTAACCTTTCTTCATAGGGAAAGTGTTCCAAACCTTTAATCATTCTAGTTGCCCTTTTCTGGACTTCTCCCAATTTTATAAAATCCTTTCTGAGGTGCGGCGACCAGAACTGCACACAGTACTCCAAATGAGTCCACACCATCGATTTGTACAGGAGCATTATGATACCAGCTGACTTGTTTTCAATTACCATCCTAATAATCCCCAGCATGGTGTTGGCCTTTATTGTTGCAACCGCACACTGTCTTGACATTTTCAGTGGGTTATCCACCACTACCCCAAGATCTCTCTCTTAGTCAGTCTCTGCCAGTTCATTTTGTTCCCAGCGAGGGGAAGGATGTGCTTGCAGAACTCCCCCCCACCATCACCATCCCTTTTCCATGGGTGGAATTCTAAGGGGTTACATTTTGGTTTGGTCCTCCTGTGGTGTTGGGTGTGTTATGTTTCGTAGGGTGTTTTTACACTGACAGTTTGTTGCTCTCTATCACCGCATTGGAAACTCACCTTTTACACTACAGGATGTGCTCACAACTGTCTTGCATCGTTGCTTCTCGAAACATCTACGTTTGTTTAGACGGAATTTAGGCGGACTCCGCTGTTGCCTCGTTTTTCTTGAAACTAGCTTTGATCTGGACATTTCTCAAGAGGCGTATCAAATGAATGGTTGTAGAAGTTTTCCTCTGTATTTTCAGACCCCGCTCCCTGTCCTTCCGAAAGCCACAAGGTGCCACCAATTTGCATGAGAATTGACAGCACTTGAAATTTTTACATCTCATTGCTTGCCTCATCTTGTTGCTTGCCTCGATGTACATTTGTAGGGTGACTGTAGTTGTGACACAATCTGAGAGCCAGTTTGATGTAGTGGTTACGTGTGCGGACTCTTATCTGGGAGAACCGGGTTTGATTCCCCACTCCTCCACTTGCACCTGCTGGAATGGCTTTAAGTCAGCCATAGCCCTGGCAGAGGTTGTCCTTGAAAGGGCAGCTGCTGTGAGAGCCCTCTCCAGCCCCACCCACCTCACAGGGTGTCTGTTGTGGGGGAGGAAGATAAAGGAGATTTTGAGCCGCTATGAGACTCTTCGGAGTGGAGGGTGGGATATAAATCCAATATCTTCATCTACCTCACAGGGTGTCTGTTGTGGGGGAGGAAGGTAAAGGAGATTGTGAGCCCCTCTGGGACTCTTCCGAGTGGAGGGCGGGATATAAATCCAATATCTTCATCTACCTCACAGGGTGTCTTTTGTGGGGGAGGAAGGTAAAGGAGACTGTGAGCCGCTCTGAGACTCTTCGGAGTGGAGGGTGGGATATAAATCCAATATCTTCATCTACCTCCCAGGGTGTCTGTTGTGGGGGAGGAAGGTAAAGGAGATTGTGAGCCCCTCTGGGACTCTTCCGAGTGGAGGGTGGAATATAAATCCAATATCTTCATCTACCTCACAGGGTGTCTGTTGTGGGGGAGGAAGGTAAAGGAGATTGTGAGCCCCTCTGGGACTCTTCCGAGCGGAGGGTGGAATATAAATCCAATATCTTCATCTACCTCACAGGGTGTCTGTTGTGGAGGAGGAAGGTAAAGGAGATTGTGAGCCACTCTGAGACTCTTTGGAGTGGATGGCGGGATATAAATCCAATATCTTCATCTACCTCACAGGGTGTCTGTTGTGGGGGAGGAAGGTAAAGGAGATTGTGAGCCCCTCTGGGACTCTTCCGAGTGGAGGGTGGAATATAAATCCAATATCTTCATCTACCTCACAGGGTGTCTGTTGTGGGGGAGGAAGGTAAAGGAGATTGTGAGCCACTCTGAGACTCTTCGGAGTGGAGGGCGGGATATAAATCCAATATCTTCTTCTAAGCAATTGTATGCATCCCTGTACTAAGCACTGGCATTCTGGCTGCCCTTCTCAGAGCTCACAAAAGTTTAATTTTTGCTCACAATAATCCACATCATAGAGTAATAAGGAAACTGTGAACATTGGAAAGATCTGCAGAATGTAGCCATCAGGCTTCAGGATAAAATGTGATGTCACAGAACCATATCTCTGCAGTTCCTGTAGCTGATATCAGCAGTCCGTGCATGAGCTGCAGTGCAGACGTTTAGCTCCGCAAAACGAGCAGAGCAAATCCACAAATGTAAAAGGAAATAATTAAAGCAGAATAATAATAATAATAATAATAATAAATTTTATTTATATCCCGCCCTCCCCGCCTAGGCAGGCTCAGGGCGGCTGACAAGAGTTCGATAAAATTATACAATATAAAATATACAATATAAGGTAATTTAAAACAACATTTAAGTTATACATTGATTTAAAACAACAATCTAAAACCAGTTCCAAATGTCTGGATCCAGAAGAGTGGCAGGCAATTTGAATACTCAATAACTCTGGATCAAACCTCATTGGAACCTTGTAGGACTGAGCTTGGGGACTTAGGAACAATGGATGGTAGGATCCAAATCCCTGCTGCCCTGGTCCAATCATTGGCCCCCTGCCAGTTCAAATGGCCCAATCGTGTCCTAGCACGGGAACTTGGGACTGTATATAATTGGCCCCATTGGCCCAGTTCTGTAGTCCTTCATAGAATCGTAGAATCATAGAGTTGGAAGGGACCTCCAGGGTCATCTAGTCCAACCCCCTGCACAATGCAAGAAACTCACAAACACCTCCCCCTAAATTCACAGGATCTTCATTGCTGTCAGATGGCCATCTAGCCTCTGTTGAAAAACTTCCAAGGAACGAGAGCCCACCACCTCCCGAGGAAGCCTGTTCCACTGAGGAACTGCTCTAACGGTCAGGAAGTTCTTCCTAATGTTGAGCCGGAAACTCTTTTGATTTCATTTCAAACCATTGGTTCTGGTCCTACCTTCCGGGGCCACAGAAAACAATTCCACACCATTCCTTAGTTTAACTATTACCATGGTGTAGCGTAATAAAGAGCTTTGATTGCTACAACTGCATCTCCATGCATCAAACCCCCTATATTACATGTGGTTGAAAAAGAGAAGGTGAAAACCCACTATATTACATCAACCCCACTATATTACATGTGGTTAAAAAGAGAAGGCCATCGCTCTGGTTTGGAAATGTTCTGTTCAGAAGAAGAATTGCAGATTTATACCCCGCCCTTCTCTCTGAACTCAGAGACCCAGAGTGGCTTACAATCTCCTATATCTTCTCCCCCCACAACAGACACCCTGTGAGGTGGGTGGGGCTGGGAGGGCTCTCACATCAGCTGCCCTTTCAAGGACAACCTCTGCGACAGCTATGGCTAACCCAAGGCCGTTCCAGCAGGTGCAAGTGGAGGAGTGGGGAATCAAACCTGGTTCTCCCAGATAAGAGTCCGCGCACTTAACCACTACACCAGACTGGCTCTCAGGGAAGCGGCTCAGGGATTGCTTCTCTCTGCAACTCACAGCCTTTTTCTCCCACCAGGTCCGTTCCGCCGCCAGGAAAAGATGGCACCGCTGGCAGGACCATCACTCCCTGAGGGTCCGGGTCGCCCGCACCATGTCGATCCCTACCTCCCCGACCCGAATCAGTTTTCATAGTATAAAACAGACTGCATCTGTGTGACCACTGGCTGCTTAGGGGATTCCATTCTCGCTTCCTCTTTCTCCCAACCTCCTTTTTTCTTTCTCTCTCCCCCATCTTTTTTCTTTTTGATTTTTCTTCCTTTTTTCCTTTTGCTTTCCTCCTTTTCCCCTCCGGTTTCTTCCCTCGCCCTTACTTTCTTTGCTTCTTCTCTCTTCCTCTTTTTTTTTTAAAAAAAAAAAATCACCACGAAGCAACTCTTGTGTCTTTGTGAAGAACTTTCTCAACTCGACGCTGCTTTGGAGACGGACGGCCCAAAGGAAACGGAAAAGTCGGAGTGAAGAAAGGGAGCAAAGTCATCAAAGAAGAGCATCGCGGGGTGGGGGGGTGGAGCATCATTTTCCGCCAGAAATCTTCCCACATTCCCAGAATTCGAAGCACATGACTGAAAATGACTAATGAAAAAAAAGGCACTTCAGCAAGGCAGGGCAACGTATTCATTTCCATTTTTAGCGTGATTGGATTGGACCATTTCCGCCAGCCCCTTGGTTTGACTCCTTGTGATTTGACAGTTTGCTGTGTAGTTTTTGAGTTGGGGTTTTCCCAAAGGATGTTTTTTTAAAAAGATGATACAGCTGCATTGCCTGACCTGGATGGCCCACCTAGCCCAATCTTATCAGAAGCTAAGCAGGGTCGGCTCTGGTTAGTACTTGGATGGGAGACCTTCAAGGAAGTCCAAGGTTGCTACGCAGAGGCAGGCAATGGCCAGCTACCTCTGAATGTCTCTTGCCTTCACTTGGGTGGCCCAGGCTGGCCTGATCTCATGAGATCTCGGAAGCTAAGTAGGGTCCGCCCTGGTTAGTACTTGGATGCAAGACCAAGGTTGGGAGTCCAAGGTTGCTACGCAGAGGCAGGCAATGGCAAACCACCTCTGAATGTCTCTTGCCTTCACTTGGGTGGCCCAGGCTGGCCTGATCTCATGAGATCTCGGAAGCTAAGTAGGGTCCGCCCTGGTTAGTACTTGGATGCAAGACCAAGGTTGGGAGTCCAAGGTTGCTACGCAGAGGCAGGCAATGGCAAACCACCTCTGAATGTCTCTTGCCTTCACTTGGGTGGCCCAGGCTGGCCTGATCTCATGAGATCTCGGAAGCTAAGTAGGGTCCGCCCTGGTTAGTACTTGGATGCAAGACCAAGGTTGGGAGTCCAAGGTTGCTACGCAGAGGCAGGCAATGGCAAACCACCTCTGAATGTCTCTTGCCTTCACTTGGGTGGCCCAGGCTGGCCTGATCTCATGAGATCTCGGAAGCTAAGTAGGGTCCGCCCTGGTTAGTACTTGGATGCAAGACCAAGGTTGGGAGTCCAAGGTTGCTACGCAGAGGCAGGCAATGGCCAGCTACCTCTGAATGTGTCTTGCCTTCACTTGGGTGGCCCAGGCTGGCCTGATCTCATGAGATCTCGGAAGCTAAGTAGGGTCCGCCCTGGTTAGTACTTGGATGCAAGACCAAGGTTGGGAGTCCAAGGTTGCTACGCAGAGGCAGGCAATGGCAAACCACCTCTGAATGTCTCTTGCCTTCACTTGGGTGGCCCAGGCTGGCCTGATCTCATGAGATCTCGGAAGCTAAGTAGGGTCTGCCCTGGTTAGTACTTGGATGCAAGACCAAGGTTGGGAGTCCAAGGTTGCTACGCAGAGGCAGGCAATGGCAAACCACCTCTGAATGTCTCTTGCCTTCACTTGGGTGGCCCAGGCTGGCCTGATCTCATGAGATCTCGGAAGCTAAGTAGGGTCCGCCCTGGTTAGTACTTGGATGCAAGACCAAGGTTGGGAGTCCAAGGTTGCTACGCAGAGGCAGGCAATGGCCAGCTACCTCTGAATGTGTCTTGCCTTCACTTGGGTGGCCCAGGCTGGCCTGATCTCATGAGATCTCGGAAGCTAAGTAGGGTCCGCCCTGGTTAGTACTTGGATGCAAGACCAAGGTTGGGAGTCCAAGGTTGCTACGCAGAGGCAGGCAATGGCAAACCACCTCTGAATGTCTCTTGCTTTCACTTGGGTGGCCCAGGCTGGCCTGATCTCATGAGATCTCGGAAGCTAAGTAGGGTCCGCCCTGGTTAGTACTTGGATGCAAGACCAAGGTTGGGAGTCCAAGGTTGCTACGCAGAGGCAGGCAATGGCAAACCACCTCTGAATGTCTCTTGCCTTCACTTGGGTGGCCCAGGCTGGCCTGATCTCATGAGATCTCAGAAGCTAAGTAGGGTCCGCCCTGGTTAGTACTTGGATGCAAGACCAAGGTTGGGAGTCCAAGGTTGCTACGCAGAGGCAGGCAATGGCCAGCTACCTCTGAATGTGTCTTGCCTTCACTTGGGTGGCCCAGGCTGGCCTGATCTCATGAGATCTTGGAAGCTAAGCAGGGTTGGCCCTGGTTAGTACTTGGATGGGAGACCTTCAAGGAAGTCCAGGGTTGCTATGCAGAGGCAGGCAATGGCAAACCACCTCTGAGTGTCTCTTGCCTTCACTTGGGTGGCCCAGGCTGGCCTGATCTCATGAGATCTTGGAAGCTAAGCAGGGTGGGCTCTGGTTAGTACTTGGATGGGAGACCTTCAAGGAAGTCCAAGGTTGCTACGCAGAGGCAGGCAATGGCCAGCCACCTCTGAATGTCTCTTGCCTTCAGGCTGGCCTGATCTCATGAGATCTCGGAAGCTAAGTAGAGTCGGCCCTGGTTAGTACTTGGATGGGAGACCTCCAAGGAAGTCCAGGATTGCTATGCAGAGACAGGTAACAACAAACCACCTTTCAATGCCTCCTGCCTTAAAAACCCTCCAGGGTCGCCATAAGTCCGCTGCGACTTGATGGCACTTTATGCACACAAACACACACGCATATTAGCAGTGTCCTGACTTGGATGGCCCAGGCTAGCCTGAATTGTCAGTTCTCAGAAGCTAAGCAGGTTCGGCCCCAGTTAGGACCTGGATGGGAGACTACCAAGGAAGTCCAGGGTTTTTACACAGCGGCAGGCAGACACTGACTAGCCCAATCTCATCGGATCTTTGGAAGCTAAGACGGGTCAGCTCTGTTTAGTATATAGATGGGAGACTACCAAGGGAGTCCAGGGTTGCTACGCAAGGGCAAATAAGGGAAACAACCTCTCTTGCCCTGACCTGGATGGCCCAGGCTAGCCAGATCTCACAGACTTCCAGCCTAACCTGCTTCACACGGTTGTTGTTTAGAACCAAGGGGGGGAGAGGAGCAGTGTTCCCTCTATGCTGAGTTAACATGAGCTAGCTCACAGATTTTAAGCCTCCAGCTCACAGATTTTTGTCTTAGCTCAGGAAGGATGACCCCAGAGCACACTAATTTAGGCAGTAGCTCACAGCATTAATGGCAGTAGCTCACAAAGTAGAATTTTTGCTGACAAGACTCTGCAGCTTAGAGGGAACATTGGAGAGGAGAATACTATAAGCAGCTTTGGTCCCTCCCCCCCTGTAGAGAAAGACTGCCCTTTTCCTATGAACAGGCTGCAGAAAGGGGGAAGGTGATGGAAAGCTGAAATCAGAGGGGCTGATAAAGGGAAGGAGATAGGGTTGCCAATTCCAGGTTAGGAAATTCCTGGAGATTTAAGAAGCAAGGCCTGGAGAGGGTGGGTTTTGAGGAGGATGGGACCTCAGACAAGTACAATGCCATTTCCTCCTGAGGAACCACTGTTACCAATCTCCAGATGAAGGTTGGAGATCATTCAAAATTACAACTCTCTCCATTTGGCAGAGATCAGCTCCTCTTAAGGGGTGGGGGATGAATGCCTTCACTTGGGTGGGTGGGAAAACAGCAAGGGTGCGGGGGCACTCGCCCAGAGCCTCTTTCTAGAACCCATTGCATTTTTCTCCACAATGGGCCTTATTGCTAGTCTAAGGAATCTTTCAGTACAACGGAAACTATTCTTTACAGGCAAGTCAAAAAAATGCACACGCGACTTAGCCATATTTATCTGTGCAGTTACAAATCATTTATAAAACGCAGCTTGTCGACCGTTAAGTGACAGGGAAAGGAAAATCTGGGAAAGCGCCGTCTTGTGCCCTCTTTCCCGGTATAGCGTTGCAGACCCCAACCACAAATGTTCCTACTCCACAATGATTTTTGAATAACTCACCCCCTCCTGTACTTAATTGTATTCATTTCTAGAACTCGGACAGCAGGAAAAGGGGCAGGGGACTTTTTGCAAAAACTTTCTCATCTAGTCACCTCCAGGTGATCCCTGCTCGCCACAAGCAACCAGGCAAAAATGGTGATGGTGGAAACTGCCAACTTACTGCAAGCCCGTAGGGTTTTCAAGGCAAGAGGTAGTTTGCCGTTGCCTTCCTCTGGGTAGCAACCCTGGATTTCCTCGGTTGTCTCCCATCCCAATAATGACCAAGACTGACCCTGCTTAGCTTCAGGCTAGCGTGAACCACCCAGGTGTGTTCAGGTAACCAGTGCCCATGTGGAACATGATAACTGCCCCTCCTGAAATGAATTCACGAAAAAGAGACTTCAAAACCACATCCGCGCAGGGCTCTTTTTTTTTGTAGGAAAAAAAATCCAGCAGGAACTCATTTGCATATTAAGCCACACCTGCTGACATCACCATTGCCTTGCGTGAAAAGCCCAGCAGGAATTCATTTGCATATTAGGCCAAACCTCCTGACGCCAAGCCAGCCGGAACTGAGTTCCTGGGCATCCCTGCTAAACCCCCCCCCCCCCAAACCTACATATGTACCTTCTTGATTGTTGCACGCGCGCGCGCACAGAGAGTCTTTGGAATAACATTTCCGTTTTTGCGCAAGACATTGGTTCCGGTGACACAGCCGGCTTAGATGCGGGCAGTCTTCATAGCTCTTTCGGATCTCTCCCCACCCCGTCTCTTCGTTTTCATCTCCGCTTCAGACAAGAGCTTCGAAAGGGGCGTTTCGTAGCTTCAGGGACTCTCTTTGCTTACGCCTCAGAAGAGCAAGATGGAGGGATCGTTTGGCTTCTTTAGCCGGCAAACTTAAAAACTAAAAGTGCAGATCTTTTTCTTTTTTTTTTAAAGGGAAACTTTGTACAAAAACGCAAAAACGCCATGCAGATGATGCTACTGTTGTCAGGGTTGCGTCCCCTGGAGCGCATCCGGCCTGCTTTGTGGGACACGGCAGATGAGCTCCGAGGCTTTTTACGGGACACTGAGAAACAATGTAAATATTTTCAATAATAAACACTTCTGTTTGGTTTCTTTGGATCGCCAGGGTCTGGTTTGGTTTCTGTCAGGTGAGTGAAGCAATTTTAAGTGGCAGGGCATATAAATTCTGCCAAGATTTCCCCCACACACACCATAGAGTAAGTACATCACAACCACTGAGAAAAGATGGTAACTTTTTTTTTTCTGCAGCAAAGGGATTTGTGCCTTTGACATGCAGCCAAATGCTGGGCTCCATTCACGATCTATTTTCAGACCTTTGATTTTCTGGGTATTCTTTCATCTGCCGCAAAAGCCTCCGCACATTGCAGACGATTCTGAGAGGGTTTGGGTTGAGGTGGGGCATTGCTCAGGCTTCTTTTGAAGAAGAAGAAGAAGAAGATGATGATATTGGATTTATACCCCACTCAACTCTGGATCTCAGAGTCTCAGAGCAGCTTACAACCTCCTTTATCTTCCTTCCCCACAGCAGACACCCTGTGTGGTAGGTGGACTGAGAGAGCTCACACAAAAGCTGCCCTTCCAAGATCAACTTTGCAAGAGCTATGGCTAATCCAAGGCCATTCCAGCAGCTGCAATTGGAGGAGGGATGGTGGCTCAGTGGTAGAGCATCTGCTTGGTAAGCAGACGGTCCCAGGTTCAATCCCCAGCATCTCCAACTAAAAAGGTCCAGGCAAATAGGTGTGAAAAACCTCATCTTGAGACCCTGGAGAGCCACTGCCAGTCTGAGTAGACAGTACTGACTTGATGGACCAAGGGTCTGGTTCAGTAGAAGGCAGCTTCATATGTTCATATGAGTGGGGAATCTGCCGTGGATATTAACTGGGTGACATTGGACCAGTCACTCCCTTTCTGCCTAACCTACCTTGCAGGGCCGTTGTGAGCATGAAAGGAAAGCGAATAGAATGCTGTAAACCCCTTTAGGGAGAAAGGCATGGTATAAATGAAGTAGATCGGTAAATAGCAGTAATAGTAAAATTCAGGGGTGGAATTTTAGCAGGAACTCCTTTGCATATTCGGCCACGCACCCCTGATGTAGCCAATCCTCCAAGAACTTACAAGGTTCTTTTTTGTAAGTTCTTGGAGGATTGGCTACATCGTGGGGTGTGGCCTAATATGCAAAGGAGCTCCTGCTAGAATTCCACCCCTGGTAAAGTTCTACCCCACCTTTCCACCTCCAGATCTCCACTGGTTAGCTTTTGAAATTTTGGGCTGCAGTTATTAATCTTTTGGAACATATCCGTAGACAACAGAAAACAGCCAATGCGCAAAGTCCTAAAGGTAACAATAAATAACTGCAGCGAGGGGAGGGGACGGAATCAACAATAAAACAGAAGCAGTTCCTTTTTAGGCAGCCGTAAAGCAAACAGCTGTCAACTGGGTTGGCTTAAAAGAGCAGGCAGAGAATTCTAAATGTCGAGGATAAGGGCACCAGGTGAACCTCCTCGGGGTGGGGAGTGTTTCAGGGCTAGGAAGGGCTGGTGGCTCAGTGGAAGAGCTTCTGCTTTGCATGCAGAAGGTCCCAGGTTCAATCTCTAAGTTAACGGGTCTGGCGGTAGGTGATGTGAAAGATCTCAACTAGAGTCCTTGGAGAACTGCCGCCGGTCTGAGTAGAGAATACTGATCTTGACAGACCCATAGTCTGATTCAGCATAAGCAGGGGTGGAATTCTAGCAGGAGCTCATTGCATATTAGGCCACACACCCCTGATGTAGCCAATCCTCCGAGAGCTTACAAAAAAGAGCCTTGTCAGCTCTCGGAGGATTGGCTACATCAGGATGTGGCCTAATATGCAAAGGAGCTCCTGCTAGAATTCCACCCCTGAGCATAAGTCACCTTCACGGGTAACCACTAAGGAGCCCTCTTTCCTAGCTGGTGGGAGATCTTCAGGGGGGAAGGGCTTTTGGAGAAGACGTCTATTCACAGGCGGGTTGATACACAAGGGACAAAGCGTGATCTTCAGATTGCAGGAAACAAATTGCCTCTGGCATCCATTTCTATTAAATACAGTACTCGGTGAAGATTGTCAACCAGCAGTTTCTTGACAGTGTCTAATCTATATACCTTGGTGCTTAGGAGGGCAACAGTGGGAGGGCTTCTAGTGTCCTGGCCCCACTGATGGGCCACCTGATGGCACCTGGGCGGGGAGGGGTTGGCCACTGTGTGACACAGAGTGTTGGACTGGATGGACCATTGGCCTGATCCAACATGGCTTCTCTTATGTTCTTATGGGACACAGAGTGTTGGACTGAATGGGCCATTGGCCTCATCCAACATGGCTTCTCTTATGTTCTTATGTGACACAGAGTGTTGGACTGGATGGGCCATTGGCCTGATCCAACACGGCTTCTCTTATGTTCTTATGTGACACAGAGTGTTGGACTGAATGGGCCATTGGCCGGATCCAACACGGCTTCTCTTATGTTCTTATGTGACACAGAGTGTTGGACTGGATGGGCCATTGGCCTGATCCAACACGACTTCTCTTCTGTTCTTATGTGACACAGAGTGTTGGACTGGAGGGGCCATTGGCCTGATCCAACATGGCTTCTCTTATGTTCTTATGTGACACAGAGTGTTGGACTGGATGGGCCACTGGCCTGATCCAACATGGCTTCTCTTACGTTCTTACCTTCTATGAAGACAGTTTCAGAGGGAAGTCATGTCAGTCTACAGTAGAACAGCTAATATTTGAGTACATAAGACCATAAAGGAAATCATGTTGGATCAGGTAAATGACCCATCCAGTCCAACACAGTGTTACACAGTGGCCAAAGCCCAGGTGCCATCAGGAGGTACACCGATGGGGCCAGAACTCTAGAAGCCCTACCACTGTTGCCCCCCAAGCATCAAGAAGACAGAGCATCACCCCTCCTCCCCCCCCCCCAGACAAAAGAACATAAGAGAAGCCATGTTGGCTCGGGCCACTGGCTCATCCAGTCCAACACTCTGGCTGTGATGACAAGCACTGAATAATGGGGAGGGACGGTGGCTCAGTGGTAGAGCATCTGCTTGGGAAGCAGAAGGTCCCAGGTTCAATCCCTGGCATCTCCAAAAAAGGGTCCAGGCAAATAGGCGTGAAAAACCTCAGCTGGAGACCCTGGAGAGCCGCTGCCAGTCTGAGTAGACAATACTGGCTTTGATGGACCAAGGGTCTGATTCAGTATAAGGCAGCTTCATATGTCCATATATATGCGCTTTCAATCCACTTTCAATGCACTTTGCAACTGGATTTATCCTGTGTGAACTGGCAGAGTGCCGTTGGAAAGTGCACTGAAAGCGCATTATTTAGTGTGTGTCCCCACAAGTTCTGCGTCACACAGTGGACCAACAACCGGGTGCCAGTAGCACCTAAGAGATCGATAAGATTTGGGGTGTAGAAGCTTTCCGAAGCCACTACCAGCATTGTCCGATACAAGTGGGAACGGAGGTCCCCGTCTGACAAAGGGGACTTTGAGTCTTGAAAGCTCAGACCCTGGTAAAGCCTGCCAGTTTCAAGAAGGGCTGCCAATCCCCAGTTGGGTTGAACGAAACGAATAGCTGGTGAAAAAGTCTTAAAGACCGCTTAAGTCCGGGGTGTCAAATTCACTTTGTTATAAGGGCTGAAGATGATGTAAATGAGACCTTGTTAGGCGGGGCCACGTTGAGCCAGCCCATGCCTGTACCTCTTTAAGATTAGGTAGAACAGGTATAAACTTCATAAAGGACACGAATACAGTTAAAGGAGGTTTTTTTTAAGGGAGGAGCCTCAGCCAATGGAGAAAATAGAGGTTTTGCTCTGTAGCTCCTGAGCAATTGGACAAGCCTTGCAAAGCAAGTTGAGATGCAGAAGGGAGCGAGAGAGAGGGAGAAGGAAGCAGATGACAGCCAGTTGCTCGGGGGCCTGATTGGAGCCCTCCAGGGGGCCTAATTTGGCCCCCGAACTGCATGTTTGACACACCTGACTTAAATCCTTTACACATCAAATTCTATTATATTCATAGAACACATTATGCTTCTCATATCACATACATCGTATCATTGCGTTTGAAGCATAAATTCTTATCAAAGTTCTTAAAGTTACAGTCCTGTCCACTTGCACACAGGGTATCCTGCAGTCATTGCTCCACATTTCTTACTCCAGCTTTACACTGCTCTCAGTCACTTATCATAGTCACTGGGCGTTTTCGCACTGACCTTAATCAGCAGCGACCCGCTCTTCACCGCGCAGGATCGGCGCGGATTTCGCACTAATTGCCGCAGAGCACCCGGAAGAGCTGGAAAGTCCCACGGCTTTTGCGGCGCAAATGGAAACTGGTTTTTGGACATTTCCGTTTGCGCCGCAAAAGCCGCGGGACTTTCCGGCTCTTCCGGGTGCTCCGCGGCAATTAGTGCGAAATCCGCGCCGATCCTGCGCGGTGAAGAGGGGCGTCGCTGCTGATTAAGGTCAGTGCGAAAACGCCCACTGTGAGCTGTGTAAAGCCGGAGTAAGAAATATTAAAAAGCACTGGGTGAGTTTTTGATTCAGTTTTGTTTGGATGTCGTTTGGAGCAATGTAGCAATACGTTAATTTGGATCTTTGTCATAGTTCCAATCTTAGTTGCGGCCGAGAAGAAGGATTACAGAAACGTGAAGTTAACCTAGGACGCATGTTGCCGCCTATTTTGTGAAAGAAATACAGCTGCTTTACAGTCTGCTAGGGCTACCTGACAACATCACCCATCAGAGAAGAAAAGCTGGCAACTGGATTTTGTGCTGGATATTCAGAGTGTGGAGTGATACACTAATTGCAAGTGTGTGGAACTGTAACTTTAAGCACTCGGATAAGAATTTATGTTTCAAATGCAACGATACAACGTATGTAATATGAGAATCGTAATATCCTCTTTTGACGTGTTCTATGAACACAATAGAATTCGATGTGTAAAGGATTTAAGTGGTCTTTAAGACTTTTTCACCAGCTCTTAGCGTTGTTCGATTCATCTGCTCTGGTTTCCTCTCTGTGTGTACAATCCCCAGTTGGGGGCAGGGGATCCCCCAGTTTGGAGGCCGTCCCCCCACTTCAGGGCCATCAGAAAGCGAGGGGGGGGGGATATCTGCTGGGCACTCCATTATTCCCTGTGGAGATCAGTTTCCATAGGGATTAATGGAGAATTAATCTGCAGATATCTGGGGGTCGGGGAGGGGGGGTGTTTACCTCAAACCTCCCCCAATTTTTAAGCATAGCTTCTAATGCCTCTCCCCAAATACCCTCCAAGTTTCAAAAGGATTGGACCAGGAGGTCCAATTCTATGAGCCTTAAAAGAAAGTGCTCCTATCCTTCATTATTTCCAAATGGAGGGAAGGCATTTAAAAGGAGAACAGTCCCTTTAAATGTGATGGCCAGAACTCCCTTTGGAGTTCAGTTATGCTTGCCACACCCTTGCGCCTGGCTCCACCCCCAATGTCTCCTGGCTCCACCCCCAAAGTCCCCAGATATTTCTCAAAATGGACCTGGCAACCCTACTCTTGAAAGTTTATACTCCCCAAATCTTGTAGGTCTCTGTAGTGCTACTGGATTCGAATCTCACTAATGCATATACCATTGTTGGTCTTTGCCTGGTCCTAATTTCAGAACTGTGCAGTGACTTAAAACAAGAAAATAGAAATCTGTTTTCTCCTCTCCGAATGTCTGTAGCCAGCATGGCTAAGAGTTCCTGCTGAAAGCAGCCAGGGAATGAAGTGCCAGGCGTTTGACGGATTAATGGTGCCCTTTTCGTTTCATGGCTTTGCTGGGCTCCGAGGAGTTGCGTCCAAATGTTCACTAGCAGAGTTTACATAGCTCTATTCCCCACCCACCTGCCCGAGCTGCTCTTGCAAGCATCTCCTTTTGATTCAAGAGAATGTATTTCACATAGAATCCTAGAATCATAGAGTTGGAAGGGACCTCCAGGGTCATCTAGTCCAACCCCTTGCACAATGCAGGAAACTCACCAACACTTCCCCCTAAATTCCCTTTAAATAAACATCTTGTGTTTCAGAGCAGAAAAGGAAACCAGTTCAGGCAGTCTGGTGTATGCCGTCGGCAGGGTTGAGTCCAGTGGCCCCTCTAAGGCAAGCAGTTAAATTCTAGGTATATGTTTTTGTGTCCCCGCCAGGCCTCTGATTCAGTGGGAGCTCACAAGAGAAAAAGAAGAAGATATTGGATTTATATCCCGCCCTCCACTCCGAAGAGTCTCAGAGCGGCTCACAATCTCCTTTACCTTCCTCCTCCACAACAGACACCCTGTGAGGTAGATGAAGATATTGGATTTATATCCTGCCCTCCACTCCGAAGAATCTCAGAGGGGCTCACAATCTCCTTTACCTTCCCCCCCACAACAGACACCCTGTGAGGTAGATGAAGATATTGGATTTATATCCCGGCCTCCACGCTGAAGAGTGTCAGAGCGGCTCACAATCTCCTTTACCTTCCCCCCCCACAACAGACACCCTGTGAGGTAGATGAAGATATTGGATTTATATCCCGCCCTCCACTCCGAAGAGTCTCAGAGGGGCTCACAATCTCCTTTACCTTCCTCCCCCACAACAGACACCCTGTGAGGTAGATGAAGATATTGGATTTATATCCCGCCCTCCACTCCGAAGAGTCTCGGAGCGGCTCACAATCTCCTTTCCCTTCCTCCCCCACAACAGACACCCTGTGAGGTAGATGAAGATATTGGATTTATATCCTGCCCTTCAATCCAAAGAGTCTCAGAGGGGCTCACAATCTCCTTTACCTTCCCCCCCCCACAACAGACACCCTGTGAGGTAGATGAAGATATTGGATTTATATCCCGCCCTCCACTCCGAAGAGTCTCAGAGGGGCTCACAATCTCCTTTACCTTCCTCCCCCACAACAGACACCCTGTGAGGTAGATGAAGATATTGGATTTATATCCCGCCCTCCACTCCGAAGAGTCTCGGAGCGGCTCACAATCTCCTTTCCCTTCCTCCCCCACAACAGACACCCTGTGAGGTAGATGAAGATATTGGATTTATATCCTGCCCTTCAATCCAAAGAGTCTCAGAGGGGCTCACAATCTCCTTTCCCTTCCTCCCCCACAACAGACACCCTGTGAGGTAGATGAAGATATTGGATTTATATCCCGCCCTTCACTCCAAAGAGTCTCAGAGCGGCTCACAATCTCCTTTACCTTCCTCCCCCACAACAGTCACCCTGTGAAACTCTTCAGAGTGGAGGGCGGGATATAAATCCAATATCTTCTTCTAAAAAGGGTCCAGGCAAGTAGGCGTGAAAAACCTCAGCTTGAGACCTTGGCGAGCCACTGCCAGTCTGAGTAGACAAGACTGACATTGATGGACCAAGGGTCTGATTCAGTATAAGGCAGCTTCATATGTTCATGAAGTGTACAAGCATGCAGACCCCAGGCGGTGGCCTGGTTATATACAGTGAGGCTCCACCCACTCCCGACCCACAGGTCCATTCAAGCTAGCCCCTATAGATAGTCCATGGCAGCCCAACCAACCAGGCTGCAGCTGTTTCAATCCAGGTGTTCTATTGTTAGCAGGGATGAAGCTCACAGAGTCTCTATTATTCAATCATGGACATAACAGGCTTCCTCATGGGGGTGTGGCCTAATATGCAAAGCAGTTCCTGCTACAAAAAAAGCTCTGGATGGGAGATTACCAAGGAAGTCTAGGGTTGCTACGGAGACGCAGGTGGCAGCCAACCTCCACCGCTCATCTCTTTCCATGGAAACCCTGTAAGGTCACCGCAAGTGGCCAGCAACTCAGTGGCACTTCCCACCACCACCACCAAAGCCGACGCTGCTTCTGCACTTCCCAGAAGTGTCTTGTGCTTCTTGTGAGTCACTTCGGCCGCTCCTGAATCGTGGCTTCTAACACATTCTTCCCCCCTATTCCTCCACACCTTGTCTCAAATGTCAGCTGCCCTGCAACTCATTAGCACTGATGGTGCAGTCCAGCAGGTCCTCATTAGTACTTCTGCCCTCTTCTGTTCTTCTGACACTTTCCCCTTGACTGCAGATTTCCCTGTCACTTGCTTTGCGATCCGGCGGGTTTGCATTTCAGCAGACGACGTGGCTTTAATTCTGGAATGCAAAATTCTCTCTCTCTCTCTCTTTCCCTCCACCCCACCCCAAAAGAAATCAGAATGTTGTCTTGGGCTTAGCTGAAAGAGACCAATCAAGTCCTTGAGAAAAGAAAGGTTATACGCAGGGGTGGAATTCTAGCAGGAGCTCCTTTGCATGGTAGGCCACACCCCCTCAATGTACCCAATCCTCTGAGAGCTTACAGGGTTCTTTTTTGTAAGCTCTTGGGGGATTGGCCACACCAGGGGGTGTGGCCTAATATGCAAAGGAGCTCCTGCTAGAATTCCACCCCTGGTTATATGAATCTGTGATGAGATAAAGTAGCTGTTTTAGGAGAGCCAGGACAAACAGAAACCACTGAGAGCTGGTTGATGCTGGGGTTGCCAACATCCAGGGGGTGGCTGGAGATCTCCCAGAATTACAGCTAGTCTCCAGACAAGAGAGATCCCCTGGAGAAAATGGCGGCTTTAGTGGGTGGACTGCATGGCATTGTGAAAGCAACGTCACCCCGGAGTCGGAAACGACTGGTGCTTGCACAGGGGACCTTTCCTTTCCTGTATGGCATTACGTTCCACTGAGGCTCCTCTCCTCCCCAGATCATGTCCTCCCCAGTTGCTTGTCCATCACATGAAATATTCCAAGGTAGACAACCATTGAACATGGAGGTTCCACAGTTGAGGAGAACTCGGGCAAATGCCCATTGAAGACACAGGAGAATGAGCTGTCCAGGCAGGAGCTCTGTAAACATGGCAAGAAGAGACTGTTTAGCATTCAGGGAGGCCCTGCAGCTCAGAGGCAGAGCATGTGTTTGGGAAGAAGAAGGTGAAGAAGAAGGAGAAGAGGAGGAGGAGGAAGAAGAGGAGGAGGAGGAGGAAGAAAAAGAGGAGGTTTTTCAACAGAGGCTAGATGGCCATCTGACAGCAATGAAGATCCTGTGAATTTAGGGGGTGTTTGTGAGTTTCCTGCATTGTGCAGGGGGTTGGACTCGATGACCCTAGCGGTGCCTTCCAACTCTATGATTCTATGATTCTAAGAAGGAAAAAGGAGGAGGAGGAAGAGGAGGAAAAGGAGGAATAAGGGGAGGAGGAGGAGAGGAGGTTTTTCAACAGAGGCTAGATGGCCATCTGACAGCAATGAAGATCCTGTGAATTTAAGGTGGAGGTATTTGTGAGTTTTCTGCATTGTGCGGGGGATTGGACTAGATGACCCTAGATCTCTATGATTCTATAATTCTAAGAAGGAAAAAGGAGGAGGAGGAGGAAAAGGAGGAAGAGGAGGAATAAGGAAGGAGGAGGAGGAGAAGAAGAGGTTTTTCAACAGAGGCTAGATGGCCATCTGACAGCAATGAAGATCCTGTGAATTTAAGGTGGAGGTATTTGTGAGTTTTCTGCATTGTGCGGGGGGTTGGACTAGATGACCCTAGAACTCTATGATTCTATGATTCTAAGAAGGAAAAAGGAGGAGGAGGAAAAGGAAGAAGAGGAGGAGAAGAAGAAGGCAGGAAGGAGGAGGAGAGAAGCCTAAATTAAAGAGTACTTTCGCTATCACAAATGGCCAGCTTGTCCAGCATCGTGTGTGTGGGAGTATGAGGGCACTGTCTCTGCAGGAGAGACCTGGAAGGCCATGTGCAGAGAGGGAGAGGACAACGTGACAGAGGAGAGGTCAGAAGCAGCTCCCGGGTGAGTGGAAAGAGAGGCGTGTCCCATTCAAGGAGATAACACCTATACACCCTTAACGGTGATGCAGCACCCCACGACATCCAGGCCCGCTGAGTCACTCACCCTGATAGATTATCCCTGTTTTTTCTTTTAAAAATACACCCCAAGCAGGGAAGCCCCAAAATAACTCACTCCCTTTTTGATTGACAAATGACTGCACAAGCAACCCACCAACAGCATCCTCAGTGGGGGGGTGCATCTCTATGACAAGAGAGAACTGCCACAGGGATCTCAGGGTTGCCAACCTCCAGGTGGGAACAGATAAGAAGGGAACATTGGTTCTCCAGATGTTTTTTGCCTACAACTCCCATCAGCCCCAGTCGTTGGCCATGCTGGCTGGGGCTGATGGGAGTTGTAGGCAAAAAAAACATTTGGAGAGCTACCGTTGGCCACGCCTGTGACTAGGGCATCTGTGCCAAACCAGCCTCAAATATAGAAAATTAAGAACATAAGAGAAGCCATGTTGGATCAGGCCAATGGCCTATCCAGTCCAACACTCTATGTCACACAGTGGCCAATATATGTGTGCGTGTGTGTGTACACACATATAGATATACACACACACACACACACACATACATACATACATATACACACATATACGTGTGGCAGTGAATTGATAGTTTGTCCTTTAAAACTGGAAATCCGGGATGCTGTATGGTGAGCCATGTGAATAGAGTCATGGTAGACTCTATTGGGGTCGTGGTAGATAACTCACTGAAAATGTCAAGACAGTGTGCGTTTGCAATAAAAAAGGCCAACGCCATGCTGGGAATTATTAGGAAGGGAATTGAAAACAAATCAGCCAGTATCATAATGCCCCTGTATAAATCGATGGTGCGGTCTCATTTGGAGTACTGTGTGCAGTTCTGGTCGCCACACCTCAAAAAGGATATTATAGCATTGGAGAAAGTCCAGAAAAGGGCAACTAGAATGATTAAAGGTTTGGAACACTTTCCCTATGAAGAAAGGTTGAAACGCTTGGGGCTCTTTAGCTTGGAGAAACGTCGACTGCGGGGTGACATGATAGAGGTTGACAAGATAATGCATGGGATGGAGAAAGTAGAGAAAGAAGTACTTTTCTCCCTTTCTCACAATACAAGAACTCATGGGCATTCGATGAAATTGCTGAGCAGTCAGGTTAAAATGGATAAAAGGAAGTACTTCTTCACCCAAAGGGTGATTAACATGTGGAATTCACTGCCACAGGAGGTGGTGGCGGCCACAAGCATAGCCACATTCAAGAGGGGTTTAGATAAAAATATGGAGCAGAGGTCCATGAGTGGCTATTAGCCACAGTGTGTGTGTATGTATAAAATTTTTTGCCACTGTGTGACACAGAGTGTTGGACTGGATGGGCCATTGGCCTGATCTAACATGGCTTCTCTTATGTTCTTATGAGTCCAATGCTCCAAATCTTCTTTCCATCGCAGCCAGTGTAAAAGTTAGAAGCAGCAAGGCACAACATCGCAACAGGGATGCGCATAATGCCCTGTTTCACACGAGGCTTCTACGAGCTTCATAGACATTCATACAATTCATACAAGAGACCAACGCTCCAACTCTTCTGCAGACAACAACAGCAATGTCTATGAAGCTCGTAGAAGATCTGGAGCATTGGACTCTATTTACATGGCTCACCAGACTGCATCCCAGATTTCCAGTTTTAAAGGACAAACTATCAGTTACAAATAAAAGGACTCTGTATTTGGGTGTGGTTCATATTTGCACATTGCACTGTATTACCTTATATTTTGTGCAAATATGACCCAAATACAGAGTCCTTTTATTTGTAACTGATAGTTTGTCTGTTGTGGGGGAGGAAAGCAAAGGAGATTGTGAGCTGCTCTGAGACTCTGAGATTTGGAGTAGAGGGCGGGATATAAATCCAATATCTTCTTCTACCTCACAGGGTGTCTGTTGTGGGGGAGGAAGGCAAAGGAGATTGCAAGCCACTCTGAGGCTCTCAGATTCAGAGTGAAAGGTATATAAATTCAATATCATCATCATCATCTTCTTTTTCTTCAAAAATACTACTACATGAGCTACTGGCATTAAAATTCTGAGGCAGTGCATAAATTAGTCTGTTCCGGGGCCATCGTTCCTGAGAAAAGACAAAAATGTTGAAGCCGGAGGCTAAAAAACTCTGAGCTAGCTCACACTCACTCAGCTTAGAGGGAACGTCGCTGCTGTCTTATGACAGAAGATCTATCCTATTTATTTAACCTGGATCTAGCAGCCCTTTCCCCCCTCAATCCCCTGCTAATGGGGGGGGGGGGGGAACCTGACCACCCTACACCAGGGTCAAGCCCACTTAGCTTCTGAGATCTCCAGCCATGTTAATTTACTGGAATTCACTGCCACAGGAGGTGGTGGCAGCTGCAAGCATAGCCAGCTTCAAGAGGGGATTGGATAAGCATATGGAGCAGAGATCCATCAGTGGCTATTAGCCACAGGGTATTGTGGGAACTCTCTGTCTGGGACAAATGATGCTCTGTATTCTTGGTGCTTGGGGAGGGCACAGTGGGAGGCCTTCTAGTGTCCTGGCCCCACTGATGGACCTCCTGATGGCACCTTGGTTGTTTTTGGTCACTGTGTGACACAGAGAGGAGACTTGGATGGGCCACTGGCCTGATCCAACATGGCTTCTCTTATGTCCTTATGCCTGAGGCAGTAATGCTCTATATTCTTGGTGCTTGGAGGAGGGGCAACAGTGGAAGGGCTTCTGGAGTTCTGGCCCCGCTGGTGGACCTCCTGTAGGCACCTGGGGTTTTTTGGCCCCTGAGTGACACAGAGCGTTGGACTGGATGGGCCATTGGCCTGATCCAACATGGCTTCTCTTATGTCCTTATGCCTGAGGCAGTGATGCTCTGAATTCTTGGTGCTTGGAGGGGGGGCAACAGTGGGAGGGCTTCTAGTGTCCTGGCCCCGCTGGTGGACCTCCTGATGCCAGTTGGGTTTTTTGGCCCCTGAGCGACACAGAGTGTTGGACTGGATGGGCCCTTGGTCTGATCCAACATGGCTTCTCTTCTTATGTCCTTACTAATGCAAAGCAGTTCCAAGGGAGTGCTATTTTCCCCTTGGGACAACTCATGTCGTGGAGCCCTAAGATGCTGACTTCTTCTGGAAACGTTTCTGCAGTTCAGCTGGCCCGCTGTTTCCTATGTCCTCTGGAATCCAAACGCCAAGACTGCTGTCTTCTGTGGTTATGACAGAAGATCCATTCTGTTTATTTAAATCTGAATAATATCACTGAGCCTTTGGCTAGCTTTGACATCCAGAGGTAAACAACGCACTCGAATGGAACCGCCGGGCGACCAAGAAAAGTCCATCTTGCTGCCGGATGATGAAACAGGAAATGCTTCCTTTGGTTTTAAAAAAAGCTTTTTTGCCTCCGATCTACGAGAAATGTGGTTTTTTTGTCATTTCAAAAGCATCTCCTTGTTTCCCCCACCACCTCCTGCTTGTGTTTACAACTTAAGTTTCTCCACTTGCTAATTAGCATCGTTGGGAGGGAAATGGCACCATTAGCATAATTGCCCCGTAACTCTTCTCCAGTGACCTTAAAAGCGGGGAAACATGCCTCCCCCCCCCCTTTCAAAGAGATGGATAAAACGTTAACGGCGTTCCCAGCTGTTGATGAACCAGATTGGCTCTGTAAGGCCCACACATTGCTTGCCATTCTGGAAGCGGCACAAATGAGAACTAGCTAACATCCTGCTATCTGCGACCACAGCCGGGTTGTGGGAGTAGCCCAGGCAGGTGGCCGCCTAGGGCGCCACCTGGCCACAGGGTCAGGCACCCCCTCCCTGCTTGTGCCGGCTTAACGCCGTCTTTTTCTCGGCTCCGAGGCATTCGGCGCTGCTCTGAACACCTCAGAGCTGAGAAAAGAGGTGTGGCAACCCCCACCCAGCCCATTCTGGGTCCAGAGAGGGCTGAGCGGGGCGTGCAATGAGGCATCTCTTCTTGGTTCCGAGCTGTTCGGAGCAGCTCCAAATGCCTCAGAGCCAAGAAAAGAGGCTGTGCACCTCACCCAGCCTCTTCCTGGTTCAGAAGAGGCTCACGTGACACGGAGTCTTGATGTAGTGCCAATTTGGTGTAGTGGTGAAGTGCGCAGACTCTTATCTGGGAGAACCGGGTTTGATTCCCCACTCCTCCACTTGCAGCTGCTGGAATGGCTTAGGATCAGACATAGTTCTCTCGCAAAGTTATCCTTGAAAAGGCAGCTTCTGGGAGAGTTCTCTCAGCCCCACCTTTCTCACGGGGTGTCCGTTGTTGGGGAGGAAGGTAAAGGAGATTGAGAATGCTCTGAGGCTCTGAGATTCAAAGCCGGATATAAATCCCAATATCTTCTTCCTTTTCTTTTCTTGGCTCTGAGGCGTTTGGAGCACCTCCACCCATTTCTGGCACCCCCCCCCCCCACCGTTTCTGGCAACTCTGAAGCGAGGAATTGGCCTCTCTACTCACGAGTTGCAGCCAACTTCTTCCAAGTAACACAGACACCCCATCCCAAGAGGAAAGCCTTTCCAATCGGAGACTGCAGCCTCCGGAGGGGGGAAAGTCACATGATGGCTGTGGGGGCGGGGGCTTCCTCCCGCCGGCCAGCTGACTGTGGGCGGGAAGGAGCCTGGGAAAGCGGAAGAAACCCCCGCTGGGACCTGGGGATTGGCAAGCCTAACTAGAAGGCAGGTCGGTGTAGTGGTTAAAAGCGGAGGACTCTGATCTGGGAGAACCAGGTTTGAGGGGGCATGTGATGGCTCTCTCGAAGGATGCGAAGGGCTGTCACTTTGGCAGCAGAGGAGAGAACTTGCAAGCGTGGGTGGTCCAAACGAAGGGTGGGAAGGCACCAGCTGGATATTAGGAAGAATCCTTTTTAACAGTAAGAGTGGCTTGATAGTGGATTCCCAAGGGAGGGTTGCTCTAGGCCAGGGGTGGAGAACAGTGGCTCTCCAGATTTTTTTTTTTTTGCCTACAACTCCCATCAGCCCCAGCCAGCATGGCCAATGGCCGGGGCTGATGGGAATTGTAGGCAGAGAAAACATCTGGAGAGCCACTGTTCCCCCCCCCCCTGCTCTAGGCTGATTCTGCATTGAGCTGGGGGGGGGGGTGGGCTAAATGAACTGCATGGCCCCTTCCTACTCCATGATTCTACGATTCCCCGCTCCGCCTCCATGCGGAGCCAGCAGGTGGCCTTGGGCCAGTCACAGTTCTCCGCAGAACTGTTCTCTCAAGAGCCGTTCTCTCAGAGCTCTCTCAGCCCCGCCTACCTTACAGGGTGTCTGTTGCGGAGAGAGGAAGGGAAGGAGAATGTGAAACCGCTCTGAGGCTCCAAATGAAGGGCACGATACAAATCCAATCTCTTCTCTTCTCTTCATTGATCCAGGAATATGCAAATCTGATTAGCAGCAGGGGTGGGATTGTAGCAGGAGCGCCTTTGCATATCAGGTCACACACCCCTGATGTAGCCAATCCTCCTAGAGCTTCCAAAAAAGAGCCTTGTAAGGTCTTGGAGGATTGGCTACATCAGGGGTGTGTGGCCTAATATGCAGAGGAGCTCCTGCTAGAATTCCACCCCTGCTAGAACTCTAAGAACATAAGAACATAAGAGAAGCCATGTTGGATCAGGCCAACGGCCCATCAAGTCCAACACTCTGTGTCACACAGTGGCAAAAAATTTTATATACACACATACACTGTGGCTAATAGCCACCGATGGACCTGTGCTCCATATTTTTATCTAAACCCCTCTTGAAGGTGGCTATACTTGTGGCCGCCACCACCTCCTGTGGCAGTGAATTCCACATGTTAATCACCCTTTGGGTGAAGAAGTACCTCCTTTTATCCGTTCTAACCCGATTGCTCAGCAATTTCACTGAATGCCCAAGAGTTCTTGTATTGTGAGAAAGGGAGAAAGGACTTCTTTCTCTACTTTCTCCATCCCATGCATTATCTTGTAAACCTCTATCATGTCACC